>NW_026708428.1:0-57288 GCF_902713425.1 Acipenser ruthenus | reverse complement strand
TCAGACAGGCACTTCTGTGTTTTACCTGAAATTTGGGCTAAACATCAATACAAGGGTCAGTGATCTGGAATTATATTGAACATGGGGATAGGAGATCTCACAGTTAGATTTGGTGCTCTCTGTACTGCATTACTTCTGTCTTTAAACAGTTTCGTTTACAGTTAAATTAATGTTTGTTGCTTTGAGGAATAGGGGTTGTTTTCACATAGGTTATAGTGAAATTAATTAGTACTAGATGTTCAAATACTGTATGACAATGAAGTGAAAAAATAAGCTATAATAACAGCATAAAAAAAACATTAAAAGACAATTGTACTCAGGCTTTGGTGAATACATTTGCGAATACTGTTCAAATACTTTAAAGATTGTATTTACCCCTATTTATCAAGGAAAGATCTTCAATTACACTTCTACCTATTACCATCTATTTGAACTCAAACTCACCTGTTCATGATCTTGTCAACCTCTTCAGAACTCACCTTTAAAGGTTGAAAAGATCATGAACAGGAGAGTTTGAATGGATAGTACAGTAATTGGTTAAAGGTATGATTAGGTCTCACTTTGAATACGGTGAAAACAACCTTTAAAGTATTTGAACAGTATTTTCGAATGTGTTTTAACCCAAGTCTGACTACATTTGTCGTTTATGTGTTTATTTTATACTGTTATTACAGCTTGTTTTTTATCTCTTGATTGTAATATCACTGAATAATTTAGAGATTTATTAAAATTACTAAAATAGTCAAATGTATATTGAACTCATTACCGTAATCAGGCCCGTATTAAGGTATTTGGGGGCCCAGGGCTACTAACATTTCAGGGGCCCCCTTGAACCCCCCCCCAACCATAATACTGTACAATCAGCTGTTTATTTATTTTTATTGATTTCTTAGCAGACGCCCTTATCCAGGGCAACTTACAATTGTTACAACATATCACATTATTTTTTACATACAATTACATTATTTTTTTTTACAGATTATTATACATACAATTACCCATTTATACAGTTGGGTTTTTACTGGAGCAATCTAGGTAAAGTACCTTGCTCAAGGGTACAGCAGCAGTGTCCCCCCACCTGGGGTTGAACCCACGACCCTCCGGTCAAGAGTCCAGAGCCCTGACCACTACCCCATGCTCTGCGCTCATGCACAATCTCATACAATACCAACACAATCATGTCATTCGAATAGGCAGTGGACAGCGTTACCACTCACATCACAGTAGCTATGGCATGCACAATAGTATGGTAGTCGGCACTGCCACTAGCTCTCATTACCGACTGCATCGTTTCAAATTAAATCAACGTAGTCGGTGGGACCATGTTATCAGGCAGCGCAGCATGATATGACATTAGACAAAAACAGAGTGTAATCGGCGCTACTCTCAAGCCTCCTTAACATTGCAAAGTATAAAGACACAGTTGACTTACCATTGCTAGATCTTATGCTTCTTGCCTTCAAACTTGAGAACTCCTTAATAATGTCTGTTAAGTCCATTTGGCGAAGCAGGTCATGTTCAATCGACATGAGACTTAAATTCTGGCAAATAAGGGGGCCCTTGCTCATCCAGTGCGATCTCACCTCCTCGGTTATCGGACCCCAACATGCCGTATCGGAGATAGCAATAGCATTATCTGTTTAGTCAGTTTCTCCCGCCTTAATTTGGCAGTTCAATGGCTGGCTCTCATTTTTCTCCTCTGCTGTTCTGGCTGTGCACTCAGCGCTAACCGACTCACCGATCTCTGCTCCTCTGACTCATGTGGCTCTTCCTCACTTTCATTCTTCTGACACTGACTTTTAAAGAATTTAGTTAGTTTTGGGGTATTGTTTACAGTATAACCTCCTCGGCTTTAGCTAGTTTGAGTTTAGTGATTTTTCTTTTTTTCGCACCGCTCTCATATTTCCGTGACATGTTTGCCGCTAGCTACTCAGCATAGCTTATTTTAGTTGAACGCCAGTGGGTATAGCTAGAGTAAGATTTTTTTATATTTGTCAAATAACTACGGCATGCAAAAGGACACAAAATGTTTTAAAAATAGGCAAATTGTTTTGTTTAGTCCATGTTTTTTTATTAGCCAACCATCATCAGTTTGACTTTACAGGAACGACGGGGCCCCCCTAGGAGGTGGGGCCCTGGGCTTCAGCCCATGTAGCCCATTGGCTTAACACGGCCCTGACCGTAATATACCATCTCATCCTCCGTCACATTTATATCATTACCGCAACAGGCTACTATTTTTAAAATAGAGGTAATGTTTTAAAAACTAATGAAATTGGCAAGGAAAATGTATTATACAAATGATTTCCTCTACATCAACATATGTGTATTTTAATATCCATAATTAAACAAGTAAGTAAAACAAAAGAAGACATCTGATAAATGTGTCATATTACGGTAATGAGACAAAAGTGTGGATATTTTTTATATTTAAAAATACATGAATAATTGTTGATATGTTTAAGAAAATAACTTGTTATAAGTAATTTTATCACAAAATTGCCAAAGAAATATATAATTCTATGTTTTTATTGTAAAAATGAATTGGTTACGGTAATGAGATTTAGTTTTGCTTAATCACATAAAATGTTAAAATACAAAATTAAAGTATTTGAATTATAAAATGTACTTGCATAATATACTTGAGACTTTGTTCAAAGCATTTAACATAAATTGTTGGTGGAAAAAGTCTTTTTCATTTTTGCACATGAAAAACACAAACAGACAAGATTTGGTGAGAATCACCCGGCTGTTTGTGTACTCGGTTAATCGCGTCTTTTGTTGCCGATTTTTTAATACATGCATCACTATCAAATTTAAGACGCAGGCCATTTGGAAGAAAAGAATTGGTTTAAAAAGTGCGTTCTCAAATTCGAAGGAGTAAGTTATATAAAATATCACACAGATCAAGTATTTCTGACAACGCAGATATTTTAGTTTTGCTTATTGTTCGGATGTTTGTCCAGCACTATTTTTTTACACTTATTTAAGTGTTTTTTTTAAATCATTATTTTTATTTGAAACAGTGGCATGCTTGTTTCATTATTCCTTACAAATGTGTCCTCATGTTGCATGTAATTTGGTCTTTGGTATACTGAGGATGTGATGGGCTACTAAAGCAAAGATAAATGAAGTGAGGAGAAATCCGAGGAACAAAGTTATTTATGATCTTCAATTTTTGACCATCAATGGTTATCAATGCATCAGCCTAGCCGTAATCCTTTTTTAAAGTGTTGCTGGAAATAACAAAATATTTTATCTATAAAAAGCTTCTAATTAACTTAATGCTGAATTTTATATTTATAATCTAATTTCCTTTCTCCTTATTTGCCAATTTGTTGTTTCAGATATTGCTGTGGAACTGCTTCACAAATCTGCACCAAGTCCAATCCGCAAACTCCACAAGAAGTATGCAGCACACGTGGCAAGGTCTGTTCTTAGCAAAGGCATTTTCAGTCTCCTCCTCCTAGTGCCCGGCTTGTCGTCCTGTACAGTGGGAGCCGCAACCAGTTATTTACCTGTCGCGATACTGTTGCGGTGCAACAACGCAAAAAAATGCAGCAGCTTTGCAGTCCTGTTTTTTCTGACTACATTAAATCAGCTGCACTTCATTTAGTCATGCTACCAGGTGGTAACATAGTAGTAGAAGATGCATTAAACAAACCAGCAGGAAGTGCCAAGGCCAATCGTGCATTTTGTCAGAGCATTGCTAAAAGGCACGTGGTTTGGAGTTCTGCTCTGACGTCAGTTGGTTGTTCACGCTCATTCGGGAGGAATTATAGTTATTGAACTAAAATCAATATAGCAGGTTGTATAAAAAACTGTTTGCAAGTATAAATACCCCACAAAACACTCTCCCTTTTTTAAGCGTACCAGAGATGATCAGTCCAGCAAGAATCTCAAATGATCAACAGCATCCTTATTATAATTATTTAAATGTGTATGTATACTACCTGTACAGAGCTTGCACACTTCCAACTATAATGATTCACTACTCTGTACCAAACTATTATACAGTCCTGTTCATTTTGTATTTAATATATGCATGAAGGTGAAAAAATGAAAACTGAAAAATAATTTATTTGTAATATAGCGCCTTTCTCAATAAAAATTGCCACAAAGTGATTCACATGAATGAAAACATTATTAATAAAGGATGCAAGAAAAAGCAATAAAAACAAAAGAAACACATAGAATAATAAAATAAGGCAGAGAATAAAAATACATAAATAAACACTACATTATAAAAGTGTGTTTTTTTTTTAATCTTGTTTTAAAAGCAGTGACACTTGGTGCTTCCCTTACAGAGCTAGGCAGATAATTCCACAGTTTTGGGGCCCTATAACAATGCTCTGCCACCTGTGTTTTTTTATTTTTTTATTTGTGGGACAGTAAGTAACCTGGCATTCTATGAGTTGCTTTAAGTTAAAAGCAACACCTTAAAATCTATCCTGAATTGGACCGGAAGCCAGTACAGAGATGCTAGCACAGGATTAATGTGATCTTGTCTGTTAGTCCCGGTTAAAATTCTAGCTGCAGCATTTTATAGAAGTTGCAGTCGAGATGTAACATGGCTATGAGTACCAGAGAGTAGGGCATTACAATAATAAATTCTAGAAGATACAAAAGCATACATCAATCTCTCAGTATCTGAGTGGGAAAGAATACTTCTCAATTTGGTGATATTTCTTAGGTGATAAAACTATTGTTTTGTAATATTCCTGATGTGTGTCTCAAAAGAAAGATTTGAAGATCACACCCAAACTTCTCATTTCTTTTGTAAGTTCATAAGAGAAGCCTCCAAGGAGTAAATCAGACATTACTTTGTTGCTTCTGAGACCCCAGAATCATCACTTCTGTTTTATCTGAGTTTAGCATTAAAAAGTTTTCAAGCATCCGTTTTTTATGTTCGCAAGACAGGTGCTCAAAATATTTACAGCCGAGGTGTCCCCCTGTTCATGGATAAATACAGCTGTGTTTATCATCAGCGTAACAATGAGAATGAACCCCATAGCTATGCAGAATATTGCCCAGAGGCAGCATATACAAAGAAAACAGAGTTGGGCCAAGAATTGAGCCCTGTGGGACCCCGCATCTAACCTTCAACAAAAAAGAAAAAAAAAAAAACCTCCTATTTTAACAAATTGCAACCTGTTTGAGAGAAACCAAGACAGACACAACCTAACAGACCTACCAGTTTTTCAAGGTGATCAATTAAAACAATGATCAATAGTGTCAAACGCAGCACTGAAATCTAATTGTATAAGAACCAAAGATGTGCCCGTGTCGGAGGATAACAGCACATCGTTAACCACTCTAATAAGTGCTGTCTCGTTCGTTGATAACATCTTATCATTTAACCACTCTAAGAAGTGCTGTCTCGGTTCTATGATAAGGCTGAAATCCAGACTGAAATTTCTCATGTAAGTTATGAACTGCAAGAAATTAGTTAAGTTGCTCGGCAACTACTCTTTCTAAAACATGAAAGCACAACAGTTTATATAGTCTTTAGATTGCAGCGCCGCAGATCTTGCCATGTAATTGTGGTGTGGAAAATCAGTCATACAGTATATGTTATGCACATTTGTCATAACTTGTGCAATGAAAATACAGTAGGTCAGTGATTTTATTCCTTTATTCTTTAGTCGTGGCGTGTTTTAATGTGTCCGTTGTCTCTTGGGCAGGTCGAGGGAAAATATGTAAAATACAAGGTACTGGAGGCTACCAAAATGACAGCATGTAGAAAGTAAAACTGAGTTCCCAAGCGCATAGTGATTTTGATGTAAATCAATTCAGTCCTGCTAAGAGTCGAATGTACTGTTTTAAATTTGTGTGTCTGTATGTGTTTCTTCTTGGGTCCATATAGCAGGGGTAGTCAATTATTTTTTTTATCAAGGTCCAAATTTCTTGGTCAATGTTCAGACTCCAGAGAAACATTTTTCACACCGCAAGTGTCCCTGTTCAACAAACACATACATTAATATACCCCATTGCTTATATTTGTAGTGCATTAAATAAAAAATAAAATCAAACCACTGTATAACCTAAAAACATCCTACAAGAAAGATGTAATAAATTACATCTGAGACTTTGAGAAAGTACATAGATAAACTGTCAGATGGGTGCAAATATTTGCATTAAAACACTTTGACAACTTTCAAGTTTTGAATTTGTTTTGAGTTAAACATAGACACTTTCAAGCCTTTAGTGGCTTAATATTAGTATCAGAGTTTTAAAGAAAATAATACTTGGTACACATGAACTCTCTATCTTAGCTTTATGATTCAAGTCTTTCCAATAACAAATACACAACAACACACGTGTATTAAGCAAAAGAATCATGAATAATTACTGTGAAATACCTGTTAAGTGTAGTATCACTACTGAAAATGTAATTTTATACAGCAATACAAATTTAAAATATAGGTGAATAATGTATAATTATAATACTCTCCATCAGTGGGAAGTGTGACAGGCCCTCTGCTGGACAAGGGCCTTGAAGTTTGGAGTGAGTTCAGTCAAGGCAAGACGGAGGCAATTGCACAGGTGATCGTCAAACCGGAGCGATTATGCAATTTAACGTTCATTGTTGAGAATGCTGACTGTCACACATATGTCGAGCCGAACGTAGTCAAGATGTTAAATGCTACCTTCCTTAAGTGTGGATACTTAGAGTCCAGCACAAGGGTTGTCCAGAAAGTTTCAGATGTATGTTCAGTGTGCCGCACCTTTAGAACTTCATCCTCTTTAAATCAATAAGCTCCAGCTGTATTTTGCTTTTTCAACATCTGGAAAGGATGCTTTTGCATGATCTGACCAAGTGCCATTTGCTTTCACCACAAATGGGTTCCTTACAAACAGGAAGATGTCTTTTAACACTTTGAAATTATTGGAACCTCTGCTGGAAGTTTTGAAGAAGCCTGTCCAGAGATGACACCATCTGATTCACATCTGCAGTGTCTCAGCAACTTAGCAGTGTCGGGAAATGCAGCATCTCCCCAGTTTTTTCACTTTTGAAGAGACTCTGTTGGTTTTGAAATGAAGCTACACTGCTGTGGAGATCCACTACATTGAGATTTCGCCCCAGTAGCTTTAAGCTGAAATCATTTAAGTGGCCTGTCAAATTAACAAGGAAGGCCAGGATGCTCATTCAAATTAAAAAAAATCAAATTCAAAAAAGCTTTCTCTCTTCAGCTTACACCATGGCTCAGTACAAAAGAAACATACAACGATGTACACACAGCATCAATAAATAACAATCAATAATAAAACAATAATCCGTGCTAGCATAAATAGCACAGCAGCAGCTCATTGTTGACCAGCAACATACCATACTCGCATACAAGCACACACCTACACACATGCACACACAACGTGTACACACCTACACACATGTACACACAGGGTGTACTCATGCTTGCGGCATTCCTCCAAAATGCGTGTAGCTCTTCTGCCTTTTTCCCTGGAATTTTATGTAGATATTGGCTGGAAAACACACAGATATCTATGTCATTTTCTGTGACATTTATCATTGTTGTTCTGCTCAGGAGAAATCCATCAATGATGGCATCAGTTAGCCATTGTCCAGTAGAGAAAACCATGTCTGCCACATTGAAGGAACTGTTCTTCACTGTCACAGCTTTGAACTGTGGATAGTCAGCTACACTTTTCCAAGGACCTGTCTTTCCTCTGAATTTCGTTGGCCTGCTAGTAAGAATCGGTTCTTCAAAAGAATGAATCTCCTCTTTTCCAAGGACCGGTCTCTCCTGTGAATTTCTTTGCTAGTAAGAAGAGGTTCTCCAAAAGAATGAATCTCCTCTTTTCCCATTCCTTGCAATAAGGTTACCCCCAATGTTTCATCCTGCTTCTCCAATGAGTCTGGAGCTGCTGTGGTCTCCAGTGTATGCTGAACTATACACTTTCTTTTGTGCCTTCACACCAATTGATAGTTTTGCAGCTAAAATATGGTTACATGAACATTTTTCATTAGAAAAATTATTGACTGCATTATCCTTATCTCTGAGCCCTTTAACAGTAAAGTTAACCGACTGTGCACAAAGAAATACACGGTTTTCTTTTGAAATCTTCTCCATTAATCCCTGTAACGTTTTCTCTTTTTGATTCCTGGTTTCTCATCCTCGCAGCTTGATTTCCACTTGCTGTCTTGTAAGACTATTATAATGTCCTCTGGTGCAACATAGTCATGGAGAAACTCAGTCTCTGCAGGGTCCATCTCCATATGGGAATGTTCATTTCTTAGATGGTAGTTTCCACTTCCACAACGTCCTCTTAAAACGTCCTTGTGATAAAACGTTTGCAGAAAATAGAACGCATGAACAATGGTATCACTGTTGATTTCCTTCCATTTGCGTGAGTCGTTTGAGCACAGCATTCATGCTTTCTGACACTTGTTGTTACACCACTAGTTGCAGTGTAAACACCCAAATCATCCAACAGCCACCTGCCTCATTTTCCAAAGATGTCATTCTCTAAGTTCTTTTCAAAGTACTGCAGAAAGCCTAAACTCTATTTCGAATCCAGTTGCTCCAAAAGGTTTACAAAACCATCCTCTGTTTTGCTTTCCAGTAAGCATTTAAATATACAGCTCTGTCTGCCTTCGCTCCTTCGTGTGTTGTAACCCAGTGTTCCACGTCCTTCAATAAATGGTTCCAACAAATTCAATGTTTTTCATCTGGAAGTGCATTTGTTAAGGGCTTCACAATTCCAATCTCTCTGTCGGTTACCACAACACAATTGTGCAGCTGAGGGATAGCATCCAACATTGTAGAGAACAATAACCTGTACTCCTTGACTCCTTTCTTGTGGATAAGTGCTGCCACTGGTATTGCTGGGTTTTCCTCAAAGAATGTGCATCTGAAGACCAAGGTAGACATGTAAAAGTCTCCCAATTGAAGCGTGGTGTCATACGAAAGGAGCGAATGGGAGTCTTTGCCAAGGAATGTTGATAACCTCTCAGAGCTAAAACAACAACAAAATCAGAATGAGACTATAGTTGTGAATAAACCCCTCTAGAACAAAATTCTGTTCATACACATTGTACAGGTCATCCTGGCTGATGTTCATACACATTGTACAGGTCATCCTGGCTGATGTTCATACACATTGTACAGGTCATCCTGGCTGATGTTCATACACATTGTATAGGCATCCTGGCTGATGTTCATACACATTGTACAGGGTATCCTGGCTGATGTTCATACACAGTGTACAGGTCATCCTGGCTGATGTTCATACACATTGTACAGAGCATCCTGGCTGATGTTCATACACATTGTACAGGGCATCCTGGCTGATGTTCATACACATTTGTAACAGGGCGAGGAGCCTTGTAATGTATTTATTTATTTCTTTTTAGAACGGGGTCTCCCCTTCCGCCCCTGTGTTTCTTTGTATTTGTTTGTTTTATGATTTATGTATTATTATAGAGGACGAGCGAGGTGCCGTCCTTCAGTATTTTGTATTTGTTTTGTTGTATTTGTTATGATTTATTTATGACGGCGAAGCGCCGCGGGTTTTGGTATTGTTTTGTTATCTATTTATGACGGCGTAGCCGTGTATTTTGTTTAGTAGCGTGGATGGGAAACCCCATCCACAGTAATTAATAAACTCGTGCAGATTGTGGCTGAGGGGTAATAGAATAATTACTAGCCAGTTAAACCCCTCAGCCACGATATAAAAGGCTGCAGCTCTCTGCACTCCGGGTGGGTGTATGAGAGGAGTGGGAGAGAGCGAGGAGAGAGAAAAACAAAACTTAAAAAATATACAGGAACAGTGTTAGCGACTGCCCAGCCTGACCTGTATTTATTATTTTGTGTTTGTGGTTTGTTTTATTTAAACCTTTTATTTTCGCTCTGTGAGCAAGTGTTTTTGTGTTTAAACCTTTTTATTTATTTTTGTATTATTTAAATAAAACGGCGCCGCCACGTCTTTTTCTGTTTAAATCTGCAGTATTTGGTGTCAGTTTTTAGTTCCTGCTTCTGACCTGATGTCACCGCCCAGCCACCCTGTCACAACATTGTATAGGCATCGTGGCTGATTCTCATTTTCAGTTTTTCAAATTTCAATATGTTTCTGATTTGTTCCGTGTCCTTTGGTAGACAACTTTCACGTGCGACCCCAACACACAGCTTTATGCTTTTCTTGTAAATGTCACTAGGAGTTTGATTCTTACAAGTTGCAATTCCTTGAAGGTAATGTTCGCACGTGGCTTCTGCTGGGATTTCTCTTCATAGTGCATCTTTTCCAGCAACATCATTGGCACCAACATATTGCACCAGCACCATTTTCATACTCCCATTCTCCATTTCATACCCATATCTGTGAAAATTCACTGCCCTTCGGTTAATTGGTCCCTGATGGTATGTCTTCATCAACACCAGAGTTTTCCGAGGAATCTGTTGCCTTCCCTTATGGCTCCATCGGCACTGGTCAGCACACCAGTGGTTGCATGCATCTGGTCGTCCTTCGTAGTCAAAAAGGTAAAGCTGACCATGCTTTGGGCTAGCTGTTGGAAGCCTCGAAATCCTGTATTTGTCTAGATATTGCAGTATATTCAATGATTGATCAAACGTAAGCCGCGTTCTCTTTTCCTCGTAGATGGTTGCAGCCTCCATTCCTGTCAGTTTCTGCGGTATGGGTGACTCGGCAACCTATTATGCATGTAAATGTAATCAAGATATATACTCTGCATTTGCACTTGACAGAATGCATTTGATCGATTTGAATAATCTATCAAATGGAATTAACAAGTGTTAGTATTTAACCAACTCCAAGTGCAATTGAAGACACAGCTGTTAGTAATACATTGTTTAAGTAATCACAGGGGGAATTGGGAATTTACTGAAGTGTCTGAAGTAATGTACACCGCAATCGTTTGCAAAGTATTTGCACTTGATAATGTATTTGATCGATTTAAAATGCATTTGAATAATCTATAGAATGCATTTAGCATGGTTAATTGAGAACTTACAAGTGTTGGAAGTAATTTCAGAATACATAATGAATTACAAGTGTTTGAAGTAATTTTAGATTACATAATGAATTAGGAACATGATTAAAGTTTTTATAACAAGGAGTAGTTTGAATTCATATAGAAAAGCTTCCATGCTTGCAATTATTGGTGAGGAGTCTCCATATATATTTGTAATGCTGGCAAAAATAAAGAGAATTGTATTATACTTTTCATTACGTCGTGTAACCTATGCCACATTTTCTTTTGTTTTCTTAACTAGGTAATGAGTAAAGTCTGGGCTATGCAGGAAGCCCACCAATCATTCTCATTACCCATTTGAGTAACAACTCCTGCACTCATGTATTTTAGCCTTCATAATCCCTGCAGGCAGCAGTTACTGGGAGATAGAGCGAGAGACTGACCTCCTGAGGAGGAAGCACATTTGGAGTTTGTTACTCTTCTGAGCCAAGTACAAATAAATGTATGTGGTTCTGGTGAGAAGCTAGAGGTCCTGTTTCTTTGTTCACTGCTTAGTTTTGTCTCCATCCGGCTTTTACCCACTCCTCATATAATATAATGTAACGCACTCACTAGTAGTCCTGAATTGTAATTCTTACTGTACATTGTCAACTTTTGTCACCCTTGGGGAATAATGCGTTGTTGACAAAACCCATTCAACATTTCTCAGTCTTAAACATGCACACAGCTGCACGGTAAGTGAAAATAAATGATGAACATGTATTTACTGTAGGTTTCATAAATACACACAAAAAAGTAAACACCGGATGAGAGTGAGATTTATTTATTTGGTCTGCTTACTGTCATGTGCAGACACCTTTTTACAATACGTTTCTTTAGTATTAGGCAACGTTTAGCCGATAGATTGTTGTTGGACTTATGTTAAATGCGACCGGAATCTTACAGTGCAATATACAAATTACTTTAACTCAATGTAGTCCTTTGTGCTTTTGATATTCACAGGCTTTAGCATGTGACATCCACTTGCAAAACTCTGTTTCAGTAGTAATCTGTAACAAACCAGCTTCGAATCTAGTCAGATAACACAGTCGAGCAGTTAACAAAACTGCAGATCGCATTGACTTCAGTTTTACCGCGCAGAGTACCATATTTCGTCATTTTTATAGCTGGCTTTGGCTACCACTGTATATTTTACTTCTAGTGTACAAACCATTGTAACAGATAAGTCATTGCACATCTATTATGCTCCCGGGGATGCTTTCTTTTTGTGTAAATGGCAAGTGTTGATGTATGTATTATTCGTATTATCTGTTTCTCTTAGGGAAGCGTGTATTTCTCCCTGTGCCATGATGTTGGCTTTGGTTTACATTGAAAGGCTGAGACACAGAAACCCTGAGTACCTTCAACAAATCTCCTCATCGGACCTCTTTTTGATCTCAATGGTGAGTAGATGGAGCGAATCACACATTCAGTACCTTTCCAGCCTGTACAGCAATATTAAATTTACTGTAAGGACACCTGTAAACGGGGACTAGGAAACATGTTTGTTTACAACCAGAGTACTCGTTTCTGATGTTTAGACCTCAAAAAAACAATTTATTGTATATAGTAGTTCTCTAAATAAGGTAATGTTAAACTGATTTAAATAACACATTTCTAGTAGTACAGTACAGTAGTACAGTAGTGTTATTGTGAACATTTAATTTTCTTTTTAGCGCTTTTAAAACTTTACTGCTGAGGATTTTCATATGTTTTATACTAACCTTATTGTGTTGAAACTAAAACATGCAATACAGAGAGCACATTGCTGTGAATGCGAGTGCCAACAGATTGAATTGACATGAAGAGATAAGAAATTAATTAGCAGTGTTAGTGTGGGATCAGTGAGTGCATTCTGCAAATGCCAACAGATTGAATTGATAAGAAATGAATTAGCAGTGTTAGTGTGGGATCAGTAAGTGAATGCCCTGCATTGAGTCCCATCTTGCTTGTGTTTGACTCCAGATGGTTGCCAGCAAGTACCTGTATGATGAGGGAGAGGAGGAGGAGGTGTTCAATGATGAATGGGGAGCTGCTGGGAAGCTGGATGTGCACACTGTTAACAGCCTGGAGATGAACTTCCTCAAAGCCATTGTTATTATTATTATTATTATTATTATTATTATTATTATTATTATTACCTCCACCACATGCAGTACAATCAAAGTTGTTGTTTTTTTAGGGTTCTCCTTCAAAAAATGGGGAACCTTCTGTGCTTTTAAACTCTACAACTCTTGCCAAAAGTTTAGCACTACCTAGAGTTTTAGGATTGAGACATAATGCAATCAAAGAAACTACAAAATGATATCGCAAGTGTCTACTGGAAGCCATAATAGCAGTACTGCATTTCATGCTGGATTTTGAAATGTAGTTTTTCGATTTGTCAGTTTAAGTATGTGGGAAACTGCAAAGCGGCATGTAATTCAATATATTAACGTAACGTTATTCAGAGGTTTCATTTCTGTCTTCTATTCATTAATAATATGTGTATACAGTTGTATTGCATTGTATATACGCTGTCCTTTGCTAGGTTGGTTTTTGCTAACTGCGACTGCTTTTGTTTTAGGACTGGAGTCTCTACGCTGATCCCAGTGAGTTTTTTGAAATCTTAATCCGACTGGAAACCTGGTAAGTTTACCCGTCTCTGTGTGGGATCTTTCAAGCTTATGTAATAGCATTTTTTAAATTTGTCTGCCAACTTTTAGTATCAGTAATTATGTAATGATTTGATTTCTATATATAGAAATATAGTCACATGTTTAAATGTAGTACACACCAGAAAGCTCTTGTCTGGTATACACAAGATTTGGAGAAATACTGTGAACAGTTTCAAAAGCAAAGTGAAGTAAAACATCCATAATCTCTCAATTGAACTTCAGTTTTATTTTTACTTTTATGTTTTTAAAAAAAGAATTATAAATCTGCGTCAACTAAAAATTCAGTTTAATTTAGACCTAAATAAATACAACTGTGTTTCCCAGCCTGCTTTGAAATGCCACCAATTTATTGAAACATCTTTCAGATCGCCACACCGATCTCTTTGCCGAAGTTTACTTTGACTGTAGTGTCTTCCGTTCTTTTAGTTTTAAGTGGATCCCAGTGCATATTACTTATAAAAAGTCACAGCAAAGATAACACATAAAACAGGAATGCGCTAGAAGCTGATCAAAAGGGAATACATTGATGCTTGTTTATTTCGTCATTACAGTGCATTTGCTAGAAGCTGCAAAAATATAATTTGCCAACATGTGTCATTAAAACTCTACCACATGTCAAAAATGTTAACCCTTTGCGATCCTATGTCGGACCTGGTCCGACATTGTAGTTATTCCTAACCGGTCCAATGTCGAACCCTGTCTGACATAATCAAAAAGACGCAAAAACCGGGTTTCTAGTAGTTTTTTCTCCGGAAAAAGCAGAGAAAACCATTCAATGGCCGAGTGGGAGCAACAGGAGCCGAGACAAGCCGGGAAAAAAAAAAAAAAAGAGCATATCTCATGAATAGTCATACTTGCCCCTGGCATCCGATAACGGCGGCCATAAGGAAACAAGCTGGCTAATACTGCATCAGCGCTCAGAGAATAACACAGACATTTGCAGAGCATTTTTGAGATGTTATAGTAATAAAATAATGACTTGGCTCCATTAGAGGAGTGATAAAATGAGGAGAGATGATTTATCAGTATGCACTACTATGAAGAGGTGTGTGAAAAATATAGCATTATTGAGGCGTTTGGTGATAAAACGAGTGATCAGGAGATGATCAATCGGTATGTACGACTATTATTATTATTATTTATTTCTTAGCATATGTGAAAGCTATAGCGAACGAAAGGGTTAGGCGGGGCTGGAGAGGCCTAGTGAGTGCTTTGTTGATATGCAGGGCCTTTTAAACCCGTTTGACTGTGGGAAAAAAATACTTTTAAACAGCGCGTCTAAAATTAACTGCGTGTGTGAAAATAAATTGGACCTGATGCGCCTGACACACACTTAATAAATGGACTGCAAAGGGTTAAAACACCATGCGTTTATTTTACAATTTTATAGTGTTAGCTATTTTGAAAATCATCACTTCCAACTAATTTAATAAAATTAGTTCAGCAGATTTAAAAAAAAAAAAAAAAAAAGTATTTGGCAAAGATCTGCTTTACTAAAAACGCTGCTAACATACGCAATTCAATAGTGAAAAATTCAAAGTTAAGCATTATATTTAGTGCTACATTTCTAAAACAAACAGGCCACTAATGTAGATGCTTTTCTTTTACGTGCTATTAGAACAGAATTCTGTTTAAGCGTATTCAAGACAAACGTCTCTGTCAAAACAACGCCCCAGTGCACCTTAAATAAGAACACAAGACTTCACTAGTGAGAGGAGGCCATTTCAGCACATCATGCTCGTTTGGTTGTTAAAAATCTTGCAAAAAAAGTAAATTAGACAAAAAGAAACCACTCTGGCTACTGCAATAATCCAAGTACTTTTTATTGCTTTCATGCTGAACCTGTAGCCATCTGCATTGGCAGACTTTTGCAGTGTGACTCGGAAGCTTCATAGGTCCTGTGCTTTCCTCTGCAGGTGAAGCATCACATTGATCCTGTTATCTAGGGAAACTGATCTGCTGGCTTTGAAGTCTGTATTCACCCTGGTCTTTCCACCGCTCATGCATGCAATTCAAAACACAGGATTTTTCACAGCTATCCATTACATGCACATAAAATACAGATTAACACAAAATCCAAAGGATATAAAAACATTAAATTAAGTAATACAACGTTTGTGTGTATTCCCTAATGTAACTGCTGTTTTTTTTCCATCATGGAACAGATATCAATACATTGAGTTGTATATGCAGGTAAAGATTATTGATGCAGCATTGCCATCGGAAATGCAGTTAAAGCTGATATGGTCCAGGGTACATGCTGGCACATCTTAATGTACGCGCATCAAAAATACAGCAGCAGCCATACAAAATGTGCTGTGCGCCCTGGACTATGATATGAATGATCGAAATACATTGAAATTGTTCAGTATGTGTTCTCATTTGTAGAGCTCATTTTTGTGGGGGGTGGGGTGTAAGTGGCCTCCTCTGTGGCTGCCCGCAGGTCATTTAACCCACCATGAAATTTAATTGCCGACCCCTGCAGTAGAGCATTGCATCCTACTGAATCATCTTGAAAGCACAGTAGGACTGTCTGGCCTTGTCCTATCCTGGTTCAAATCTTATCTTTCTGATCTTTCTATTGGGGAGGTAAAATCGTCATTATCGGAAGTTGTCTGTGGTGTTCCACAGGGCTCCATTCCAGGTCCCTTGTTGTTTTCATTATATAAGCTACCGTTAGGTGACATTATCCGCAGACACAGAGTGAACTTCCATTGCTATGCTGATGATACCCAGCTATATTTCTTCTGCCTGGGTGTTATTAGCTACTTGCCTTACAGACATCAAGCATTGGATGTCACAGAATGTTCTAATGTTGAATTCAGATAAAACAGAGGTTATGCTAGTGGGCTCACAGACCCAACTAAAAGGAAATGTGGGATTACATGAGCTTGACCCTTGCAGCCTCTCATCAAACTTAAACTAGAAATGAAGAGTTTGGGGGTCGTCTTTGATCCTGAGCTATCATTTGAGACTCATATTGGGGAACTTACTAAAGTATCTTTTCACCATTTGAGAAATATAGCCAAACTTCTGATGCCAACAGACTAATGCATGCCTTTGTTTCATCTAGAATTGATTATTGTAATGCACTTTTTTTCTGGTGTCCCAAAACGTGTGGTATCTCGCTTGCAGCTTGTTCAGAATACCGCCGCTAGAGTTCTGACTAAAACCAGGAAAAGTGAACATATTAGGCTACCCCTGTTTTGGACTCTTTACACTGGCTCCCTGTGCAGTATAGAATTGATTTTAAGATTTTGCTGTTAACTTATAAGGCCCTGAATGGATTAGCACCTAGTTATTTGCAGGAGTTACTGACCCCGTATCTTCCAAACTGCACTCTGAGATCACAGGATGCGGAGCTGCTGGTTATTCCTAGGGTCAACAAAAGCAACACGGGAGGCAGGGCTTTTTCTTATAGAGCTCCAAATTTATGGAATACTCTGCTTTTGTTTCTCAGGGAAGCTGGGACCGTTACAGTTTTCAAGTCAAGACTAAAAATGCATGTTTTATAAAATGTCTTTATCTTAGTGGGTTTTCATGTGTAACTTTAAAATTGCTGCTTTTGTATACAGCGTCGGAGGACAACGCAGCTCTCGGGCAGCTTACAGGCAAGCCTGCAGGCGCCCGGTCAGACTACAGGGGTCGCTGGTGCGCGGTGAGCCGAGGACACCCTGGCCAACCTAACCCCCCCCTCCCCGGGCGATGCTCAGCCAATTGTTGCTGCCCCCTGGGAGCTCCCGTCCACGGTCGGCTGTGGAATAGCCTGGACTCGAACCGGCGACGTCCAGGCTACAGAGAGCATCCTGCACTCCACACGGAGCATCTTTACTGGATGCGCCACTCGGGAGCCCCTTTACTTATTTTACTTTCTAAAAGATTTGAACAGCATAGGTTCATGGAGGTGTTGTATATTATGTTCTGTGTGACTTTTTAAGAACATAAATGTTACAACAAAAGGGGGTCCATTTGGCCCGTCTTGCTCATTTGGTTGTTTATTGATCCAAGGAAGAACCTCATCAACCCATTTCTTGGAAGTACCTGTGTAAATCAGCTTCCACAACAGAGCTTCATTTTTTCATTCCTTGCTCACATTTTTAGGGCGCTACTAAGATACATCTGTATATAAAACATCTGGCCTAGTTTAAAAAGTGCTTCAAGGAAAGTATTTCTGTTGTTTTGTTATACAGAAGAATTAAGAGATTCCTTGCAAATTCTTACCGCCCAACGCCCGGGACAACTAGATTTGTGTGACGGACAAGAAGTTTTGCCTTTATACTTTGTCTGTCAGATGAGTATTTTTTATTTATTTATTTATTTGTCCTATGTTTGTTCTCTTGCTAGAAAGACACTCCAGGTATATTTGTAGAGAGCCATGCAAGATTCAGAAAACTGAATTGTGGAAGTCTAGCACCAAAGCACAAACATTTTAAAAAGTGTTTACGTCCCACCCATATCACGTCTGATTGGCTAGCTATGGAAGAAACTGATCTTCTATTGGTTACAAAGAAACCCAGATATGGCTGCTAAGAGAGCCTCTGGCAACGCACAGACTAATCTTTTAACACTAGAAGGACCGGAGATATACTCATACCTAGATGCCCCGCAACACTCTTTCTGACGGCTGTATTCAAAACACTGTAAATAGTAGTATGAAAGGAGAAACAGTCGGATGTAATTCATTTTTTTTATTAAGTACGTCACATAAACATCTGAACAACCGAAGTATGTGTGTGTGTGTGTGTGTGTGTCTATATATATATATATATATATATATATATATATTGATCAAAACAAGAAAATGTAAATAAACATCTGAACATCGGTTTACATACATATTTATAACACTGAAACGATAGCAATACATTTATTTTTCAACAGCAATCAGTTTATTATCAGATGAGCAAAAGCAACTGAACAACACAGATAAATAAACTTAGAAGAAAACATTTTACAGAAGCGCACACCACAAGAAGTTATAAAAAAAAGTCTAATTTCTTTTTCTTTTTTCTTTTCTTTTGACAAAATGGTATTCCTTTACCTTGAGTCTAAGGCTGTTCACAATCAACACAGATAATGCTCTTCTCCATGCCACCTTTCTGCACAGGGCACCGCTGTCCAAAGTTTTATTTTCATTGCACTTGCCAACCTGGCATTGGCGTCTCTTGCAGCTCTCAACGGGGGTTGCCAGCTTCAGCTGTGGGTACACGATTGGCAGTTTCCCTCTGTTCCAAATGCCTCTTGCTGAGTTCCTGTGCTAACTGTAAAGTATATTCTCTCCTTGGTAAATTCTTCTCCGTGCATTCTTTGTAAAGTACCCAGGAGTTGATGGCTGCTAGATCCAATACATTGTAAAACACCTGAACAGGCCATGTCTGGCCCCAGCTTTCATGGAATACTTCTGTGCCATCTGATCCAAAACATCAATTCCATATTTTGTTGCGTTCTAAAACTCCATGGTCTCTAGTATTTATTTTCACTCGTCTTGATGCTAATTCTGACGAAAGCAGCGCACCTGGCAAGCTGGCGCCAGCCTTTCAAAAGGCTGATTGAAAAACAATAGACTGTCAGTCATTCACTCAGGCAGAGAGTAGAGACTAATCTAATTACAGCTAAACACATTGCAAACTGGTAAATAAAAATAATAAAGTAAAATACTGTTCTGTCTAATCAAAATACAATTGTTTTCTGTGTGGCCGTCAATGTGACTGCTCCCGGGGCTTTTAGATATAATGTAATATAAGAACCTAAGAAAGCTTACAAATGAGAGGAGACCATTCGGCCCATCTTGCTCGTTTGGTTGTTAATAGCTTATTCATCCCAGAATCTTATCAAGCAGCTTCTTGAAGGATCCCAGGGTGTCCGCTTCAACAACATTACTGGGGAGTTGGTTCCAGACCCTCACAATTCTCTGTGTGAAAAGTGCCTCCTATTTTCTGTTCTGAATGGCCCTTTATCTAATCTCCATTTGTGACCCCTGGTCCTTGTTTCTTTTTTCAGGTCGAAAAAGTCCCCTGGGTCGACATTGTCAATACCTTTTAGAATTTTGAATGCTTGAATCGGATTCAATTCTTTGAGCCCGTCTGCATACTACATGCCTTTTAAACCCGGGATAATTCTGGTCGCTCTTCTTTGCACTCTTTCTAGAGCAGCAATAGCCTTTTTATAACGAGGTGACCAGAACTGAACACAGTGTTCTAGGTGAGGTCTTAATAATGCATTGTAAAGTTTTAACATTACTTCCCTTGATTTAAATTCAACACTTTTCACAATATATACAAGCATGTTGTTGGCCTTTTTTATAGCTTCCCCACATTGTCTAGATGAAGACATTTCTGAGTCAACATAAACTCCTAGGTCTTTTTCATAGATTCCTTCTTCAATTTCAGTATCTCCCATATGATATTTGTAATGCACATTTTTATTGCCTGCATGCAATGCTTTACACGTTTCTCTATTAAATGTCATTTGCCATGAGTCTGTCCAGTTCTGAATGCTGTCTAGATCATTTTGAATGACCTTTGCTGCTGCAACAGTGTTTGCCACTCCTCCTATTTTTGTGTCGTCTGCAAATTTAACAAGTTTGCTTACTATACCGGAATCTAGATCATTAATGTAGATTAGGAATAGCAGATGACTTAATACTGATCCCTGTGGTATTCCACTGGTTACCTCGCTCCATTTTGAGGTTTCTTCTCTAATCAGTACTTTCTGTTTTGTACATGTTAACCACTCCTAATCCATTATTATTTGTTTATTTAGCAGACGCCTTTATCCGAGGCGACTTACAGAGACTAGGGTGTGTGAACTATGCATCAGCTGCAGAGTCACTTACAATTACATCTCACCCGAAAGACGGAGCACAAGGAGGTTAAGTGACTTGCTCAGTGTCACACAATGAGTCAGTGGCTGAGGTGGGATTTGAACCGGGGACCTTTTGGTTACAAGCCCCTTTCTTTAACCATTGGACCACACAGCCTCCTATGTGCATGCATTTCCTTGAATCCCTACTGCGTTCAGTTTGAGAATTAATCTTTTATGCGGGACTTTGTCAAAAGCTTTCTGGAAATCTAAATAAACCATGTCGTATGCTTTGCAATTATCCATGGTCGATGTTGCATCCTCAGAAAAATCAAGTAGGTTAGTTAGACACGATCTCCCTTTCCTAAAACCATGCTGACTGTCTCCCAGGATACTGTTAACATATAGGCAATTTTCCATTTTGGATGTTATTATAGTTTACATATAATAGAAGTCAGGCTTATTGGTCTGTAGTTACCTGGTTCGGTTTTGTCTCCCTTTTTGTGGATCGGTATTACGTTTGCAATTCTCCAGTCTGTCTGTCAAGAGACTGTTGCATGATCTTGGTTAGCGGTTTGTAAATAACTTTTATCATTTCTTTGAGTACTATTGGGAGGATCTCATCCAGCCCAGGGGGTTTGTTTATTTTAAGAGCTCCTAGTTCCTTTAACACTTCTGCCTCTGTTATGCTAATTTAAAACTGGATAGGAACAGGTTGACATGTGGGGCATGTTGTCCGTGTCCTCCTTTGTAAAAACCTGTGAAAAGTAATCATTTAATGTATTTGCTTTTTTTTTTTTCGTCTATGATTTTGCCATTTGTGTCTCTTAGATATTTAACCTCCTCTTTGAATGTTCTCTTGCTGTTATAATATTGGAAAAACATTTTAGAATTGGTTTTAGCCCCCTTAGCAATATTGATTTCTATCTCTCTCTTGGCATTTCTAACTTCCTTTTTGACTTGTGTTTGCAGTTCCAAGTACTCTTTCTGTGTACTTTGTTTTTGGTACCTTTTAAACGCTCTGTAAAGTGCCTATTTTTTTTAATTGATCTATTAAACCATTTTGGCCATTTTGTTTTAGATTTAGATTTGTCTACTTTTGGGATGTAATTGTTTTGCGCCTCTAGTACTACATTTTTAAAAAACAGCCATCCTTTTTCTGTGGATGTTTTCTCTATTTTACTCCAATCTACTTCTGTTAGTCTCTGTTTCATACCTTCGTAGTTTGCTTTTCTAAAATTGTAAACCTTAGCTTTAGTCATTACTTTTGGGGTTTTAAAAAATACTTAAAATGAGACCATGTTGTGGTCTGAGTTTGCCAATGGCTGTCTGACCGCTGTTGTAGTTATTCTGTCTTCATTATTTGAAAAGACTAAATCAAGGCATGCCTCCCCTCTAGTCGGTGCCTTGACAAATTGCGTTAGGAAGCAGTCATTTGTCATTTCCACCATTTCAATTTCGTCCGCCGTGCCCCCCATCGGGTTTTCCCATTTTATATGGGGGAAGTTGAAATCCCCCATTAGTATGGCTTCTCCTTTTCGGCGGTCTATAGCATTTGGCGGTCTATAGCATGCTCCTTTTATTATGCCCTTTGAATTTGTGTCCATTATTCTGACCCATATTGATTCGGTGTTGTTTTCTTTGTCCTGATTTAACACCTGAGCTTCAAGACTATTTCTTATGTATAGCGCTACCCCTCTGCCTCTTCTGTCCTGCCTGTCTTTCCTATATAGTGTGTACCCACTAATATTATATTCGTCTCCATCACTCTCAGACAACCAAGTTTCTGTAACACATATCGCATCGTAGTTACTTGTTAGTGCAGTAGCTTCAAGTTCTAACATTTTGTTTCTGACTTCTAGCATTAAGATAAATACATTTAATAGTTGTTTTACCTGAGTTGTTGCCCTTGTTTTGATGTGGTCTCCCTTCTGTTTTTTTGTTTTCTCCCCCCTTCCTTTCTAGTTTAAATGCTTCTGGACCTCCTCAAGGATCCTTTCTCCGAGTAGATTGGTTCCCTTTCTGTTTAAGTGCAGTCCGTCCCACCTGTATAGATAGTCCTTGTTGTAGAATGTGCTCCAATGTTCAAGAAAGGTGAAGCCTTCCTGTGTGCACCACGATTTCAGCCATGCGTTTTGATTTGGTATTTCCAGCTGTCCATATGGTCCTTTGCAAGGTGCCGGCAGTATCCCAGAAAATACCACAGTTTTGGTCTTGTCTTTTAATTTCCTTCCTAGCTCTCTGAATTTGTTTTGCAGGGTTCTTGGTCTGTCTCTTCCAATGTTGTTTGTACCAATGTGGATGACTACTACCGGGTCGTCTCCTGTTCGTTCTAGGAGCCTGTCCACGTTCTTAGTGATGTGCTTGACAGAGGCTCCTGGAAGGCAGCACACTGTTGTAGTAAGGGGGTCCAAACTGCGAACTGAACTTGCTGTGTTTCTCAATATGGAGTCCCCAACAATCATGACCTCCCTTCTTTTTGCTGCCTGGCCAGCACTGTTTACAGGGTCCTGGATTTTGTTTCTTTCATTCTCTTGATGTTGGTTTTGGTCATCTAAATGTTGAAGTGGCTCAAATTTGTTGGATGTGTGGATTTCGGGTGGTTGTGTTTGACGAAGTTTCTTTTTTCCCTGCTTCTGCCTATCTGAACCCAGCTGTTTTGACTCTCTTCCATCTCCCTGGTGGCTTTCAGTCTGCTAGGGGTGCAGACTTACATGCATTGTGGGTGTGTCAGCTCCTCAAGCTCCTGTTGCTCCATTTCCTCCAGCTCCTTTTCTAGCAGGCTTAATCGCTGAATCAAGTCCTGGATCGTGAGGCACTTTACACACACTTGGTTGAGCTCTGCTGGGTTTTCTCGGATTTCCCACATCATGCAGTTGTCACAGATTACTGGCTTGAAGACCTTTTTTTTTTTTTTTTTTTTTGAAGTTTAGTTTAGCTTATGCAGCTGTCAACCTGCTTGCAAACTGCTTCTAACTGCGTTGTACTTGTCCACGACTGTACTTCTCCCATGATATCGCTTCCACATGCTGTGGCTGGGAAGACTGCCTGCCTTTTGTTTGTTTGTGCTGCGGGCTCCGCCCCTCCCCCGTGTCTCAGAACGCCGCAGAATTTGAATCAGCTGCTCTGAGTTTCAGCTTGTCAGAAAAATACACGCAGCTGTAAGGCTTTAAGCTGCAATGTTTTCTGATTTTAAGCAACTCCAGATTTAAAGATGTAATTCCTCCTTTCTGCTTCTAACTGCATTGTACTTGTCCACGACTGTACTTCTCCCACAATGTCGCTTCCACACGCTTCACATTTCCATCTTGAATTATTATCCATTACATGATGTAAACCCTGCAATTTTGTTTCACCTCGTCCACAGACATGTTTAATATCACCAAATAGACGTGATAAAAGGATGTTGCGACGTATCAAACAAGCGGCAATACAAACCCGAGAACACTGCTTAGTCAGCTGACTCCTCCCTAATCGCCTCCTGCTTCAGTGCAGGATATACCGGTACATTTACCTTCTAATACGTTATTTGGGAAAGGGTTACAGACGAGTACGCTGAAAAGATAGAAAACGATTGTGGTGACTCAAATTCAGAACCGAGCCTGACCCGAAAATTACATTTTTTGACTCGAACAGCAAACCGTGAAAAAGTTAACATTCCGACCCCAACCCGTGGGTCGGGTGCGCCCGCGGGCACCTGATCCAATGCAGGATTCTAATGACAGGTATCTGGTTCAAATACAGTTTAGTTTACATTTTCCAGTTTGGAAGCTTAACTACAAAAGTTAATACATACGCTGGTATTAATCTGTATCTCTTTATTTAGAGTTGACTGCGACCTGCATTCAGGGTCTTTTTATTTGACCTTGAAATTAGGTGGCAAATTTTCATTTCAAGTAAACACAGCTTCTGTTTCTTAGTTTTTTAAATGACCTCCAGAACAGGATGGCAGTCCCCGTCTGCAGCAGGAAGTCATGTTACTCTTGGGGGTTTGGTGGGTTGTTTTAAATGATTAGATTACACAAATTCTTCAGCAAAGAAAATATTTTTCTTTCTTTCTTTGCACCTTGTTAAATTTAATTGAATCGATTTGGGTATTACTTATTAAAACATGTTTCTGTGGTTCATGATTTATTTTTAAAACAAGACCCCTAAACTACTAAACATTCCATTTGAATAAAACTTGCTGACAGAAAAGTTCAATATTATGGAAATGCAACCTTTAGTATTTAAGAAACTGATTTATATATCAAGGCTACATTTCTCTTAGCCTGTAACAAGCTTTTTAAAGGCAGTTATCAGTTTCTGTCTGGTAAATGAAGACTAATAATTAATCAAATCACTTCTGAGAAATACAGTTTTAAAGATATTCCGAGTACATCACTGCATTTTCTGGTAACATTCTGAAAAGAAAGTTTAGAGTCTTGTACTGGTAATTATTTTATATTTGTTGTATTATTATTTATTTTTTCCCTATATGTTTCCTACAGTGTTTAGTCAGGTCAGTTGCTGAGCTTACCCTAACGACTACAGGCTTGCTTGCTTGCTTGCTTGCTTGCTTGCTTGCTTGCTCGCTTGCTCACATTGCAAGATAAGGGCAATCTTATTCACAGATCTGCATTTGGAAACATGCCAAACACAGCGTATGCTACTTTTGCATAGGAAAGATAGAGAGACGCACTAGGAGGCCTGCTGTTTACAAGACCACAAATATCCAATTCACAGTAAACACATAGTTACTGCAAGGTGCTGTCAACACTACTTACACACTCCTTGTAAAAAGAGGAACAACAAACTATTCAAACACCAGTCACATGTCGTAATGCTTTTGTGTCAGGAGCAGAGATGCCAACGGCTATGATTTGGCCATAGCAGCTACTATTTTGGAGGTTCTGCTACGGCGCTATGTCGAAGGGGTATAATACTATGATTTTTATTAAATAAACAAATGATGGATACTCTCTGAACATTTATTAAATATTATTTCAATACCATGTGTGTGTTTTCCTGTTTTTTTAATGAACTAATTGTTCTCAGTACTGTATTTCACTTACAGTTTATTGTGGCATTTTAACTGACCTACTAAAAGCTCTGAGCTGGGTTGCTTAGTAACCAGTTTAGGGGTCCTTCAGAAACTGCTTTGCAAATGTCGCCTTGCTATCAGTATCCATCACACGTTTACTTGGTTGCCACAGTATTTTTAAAAGAAATTCATAAATGACAAACTAAAAACCCATAACCATTTTTATAAAAAAAAAAAAAAAAAAAAAACCCTCAGCAGAAGACATTTTCTGTTTACATTGTATTCTACTGATTGATGTAAGTTGCCTAAAATGTGTTATTGCTAGTTCATGAAGAACATCACCCAAAACCAAGCCTAGCCTTACATTTGTAGTAGTATGTAGAAATGTAATGTATAGTATGAGAAATTCACCAATAATGAAGCCGGTATTTGTTTGACCCCGTTGCCGTAGTAACCAAAAGCATTGACACTGGAGCGTGTAGATACTGTAGCGCTGCTTCTACTTGATACAAGTATGAAATGAACAGGGGAGGTGAAGAGATGTAAAATACTGTAAGGAAAAAAGATACAGGTTGTCAGAAATATTGAGAGAAATTTGCAGAATGGTCATTCATTAAAAGAAGTAGAGTGTCTGAATACTGCCGGACAGACTTCTCTGTGGAACATGACTGTATCACTCGCATAGGTATGAAGAAACACCAGCAATGCTCAAAATCTGACACTCCCCATTACTCTGTGTGTTTGTGCAAATGGGTTTTGAGGTTTAACTCGCTTTAAATAATTAATTATTGGATACTACACGGCATTTTGTGTTTTGATAATTGCAGAGTAGTAAACATTTAAATAAAAAACATTGTTAAATCCTTCGGCTATTGTTATTTTTATAGTTTTGAGGTTGAATATTTCAATTCCAAAAAAAAAAAAAAAAAAATCAGTGTTGAAGTATTTTTTTTATTTTTTTTATTTTTTTTAATTTCTGAATGCTGTTTGTTTGCAGTTACCACAATTATTGATTGAACAGCAAAAATGAGGTAATTGGCTTGCCAGAGCCTAGGAACCTTTTAATACTCATGTGGGGTATAGTTTTGGAGGGCACTGCAAAATGGGTTTTTTTAAAATGATTTTCTACAATAAAATCCAATTTGTTTAATTCACAGTATTGCAGAAAAGCAGGGTTTGAAGCGAGGCTGGTTTACCTACACTGACCTGTGTGTGTTACTGGAGCAGTCAACATGGCAACAAGCATTTACTCACCTGTATCAGCACTTCACCAAAGTAAGGAGCTCACATTGCATGACTGCAGAGGCCAGCATGCTTGTATTTCATGTTTTTTATATTTGGCATATATGGGCTATTCAGTTTCCAGATTTCTTAACAAATTAAAGTGGTATGAAATGAAGTTGCCTTCTACAGCCAGATCATTACATTTATTAACTGTATGAGGGGTGTTCATTTTGGTTTAATTTCCTGGACATTTACATTTGAAGATGAAACCTGTTTTAATGTTTCAGCATTTACAGATTGGTAAAGTTTATAACCAATCAGAAAAACCACCCATCACTTTTTATATTTTTTTATTTTTTTTTATCATAGACTGGATGTGTTCAGCACTTAATTTTACATAAAGAAGACTGAAGAAATATTGAATTTTTTTTACTGTACACTTACTACTATGTAAACACCTGTATTTGGCCTGTTAAATGTCCATGCAAACTTCTAAACCCTTAATACTTGGCTGATGTTGAATCTCTAAGCTGTTCGCACCCCAGTATGTCACGATATCTCAGTTCAGTCTTGTAAGTCTGTCTGAACGGTGCTCTGACGCTTCTTCTTTCTTCTCTGTTGCAGCTGGCCTGCATGTTCAGCCTGGTTTACCTCACCAGTGTTGCTGGTTTGATCGCCTCCACAGCTATACTGCAGCAAATGTTGTTCCTCAGGGGGAAGCCCCCCTGTACTCTCCTCCAGCAGAGTGAGACTCTGGGCTTTCCAATGCAGCCCCCGAGCCCTGTGCTGCCCCCTCAGTGTATCTCCAACTCCGACCTTCGCTGCTGCATCTGGGGTAATGACAGTCGAGACCGGCGCTCTGGCAGAGCTACTACAGCACTCTGTTTCTGGGGCTCCTTTCTCCCCACCCTGACCTACTGTCCTGACCCTCAGACTGCCCAAGAGACTGACCAACTCCCCCTTTACTGCCCTAACTGCCTCAAAATGCCCAAGGAATCCGGACTACCCCCTAAGTGTGGAAAACACAACACAACAGAATATGGCTCTCCCCACGAACATCTTCCTCTTGGACTGGGCTTGTGGTCTGGACCTCATGATGGACAAGGGCTAAACGGCAAGGAGAGCGATGAGGGTGTCTCCAGGAGACTGGCAGACCCTCTGTTTAGCAGTCTCTCCCCAGAAGCCCTGAGAATACGCCAGTGTTTTTTGGATGCAACAGCACCTTTGGGGAAGGTCCAGACCTTCATTTTGCCAAGCTAGAATGGGAAGTCCATTTACAAACCAGCACATCCGAATTCTATTTTAAAAACAGATTGAAAATACTCCCTCAATGTGGGCGCCATTGTTCTCGTATTTGTACATACTGGAACTAGCTGGTTTTCTGCAATGGAAAGCTAAGCCATGTGTTTTCTCTCCCTCGTAGTGTATTGTAAATAACGTTCTTTACCAACACAGTTTATCAAGGGTTTAACTACAGATTACATTATAGTAGGGCAGTGTCTCTTTGGAAACAGGCTCAAAGGGCTATTGTGAAATAACTTTATACAAAGTTTTCCCGTCACACCTAAAATCATATCCGCCAGCATGATCTGCACATATGTAGGGATTGTGAATTGTGCATATAACCATTCATGGAAGAGCATGGAATGTTGGCTTTCACTCCTGAAAATACATCTATACAATATACTTTTGTTTTTATTCCATCTTTGTTATATGACAACATTAATTTAAACTTGTCATAACTAAAGGTTAAAAATCCAGTTGACCACCCTGATTTATCTGCGCTGCGTTAGTTGGTGGCCCTGTTTTGTTCAATTTGTCATTTCTACTTTGAGGTAAATATTTAAGTCTGTGTCATTCACCTATGGTATAATGTATTTTACTGGATTTTGAACTGAAAAGTATTCAGAGACAATGCATCAGAACTAAAAAGTTCTGCTGCACAGAAAAGGAAGTGGTGAAAAAGGTACCGGTTTGGAAAATAGATTTTAAAACCTTGGTGGCAACAAGAAGACATCACAGTGTAGACAAGTAGCCACTAGATATAAAATGTGTTTGTTGAGCTGAGATGCAATTCTTCGTGGACTTAAAGGGTACATAAGGACCTTTTATATTTTATTGTTACATATTACCATGTGTTGCTACAACTGTTTACGTAAGGTTGTGTGTATTGTTTTAATTTTTTTTACATTTTGACCACTTTTAAACTTTTTAAATTGCATTCCCTGCCTCAAAATGGCTTCCAATGTACCTGCATGGACCTCTCAGAACTACATTTCCCATCATCCTCCTCACCTCACTGGTAAATCTATCTCAGTTACATATGTGAGCAGGAGGATGATAGAAAATGTAGTTCTGAGAGGTCCATGCAGGTACATGGGAAGCCATCTTGAGGCAGGGAATGCAATTTAGAAAGTTTAAAAAAGTGGTCAAAATGTAAAAAGAAAAAAGAAAAAGAAAAAAAAATACACACACCTTACGTAAACAGTTATAGCAACACTTGGGAACATGAACACAATAAAATAAAAGGTCCTTATGTACCCTTTAAAAGGCAGGTTGCAGAGCTTTTCCCCATCCCGACTGGAGGATTTCAATTGCGTACAAGAGGTGATACTTTAAGGCACTTGAGTTTGTGGTTTTGTGTTCTTTAGCATTATGGTGAAGGGATTTCAGTGTATTGAAATTTTAGCATTTCCAGCTATAGGAAATGCCTAATATTGGGGTAATTTTTGAAATACTTAAACTGCGTCTATAATAAATGAATTTGTGGTTGTGGAAATGTTCTGTACTAAGCTAACACTCCCTTGCTGAACCTGCAAGTCTTGACAGTAATCCAGCCACCTTTATTTAAAAAAGCATCTGCTTTCAAAGGCCTTGTGAAGATGATGGTGGTGGGGCTGTGAGAGCCAGTTCTGAAGAGGCTCAGAGAATGTGCTGATGAGCAAACCTGGAAGCTAGGCACTTTTGATTTACATGTTAATGGAGTGAAGGGATTTGGCATGGTAATACCAAGGGAGACAGAAAGTTACTTGGGGTTTATTATTTGGAATGTAAGATTGGTTTGTGCTTTGTTCAATTGTATTTTCATTTTGTTTTTAAAATGGCACACTTTACTGGGAAACATAATGTAATACTCCTGTTCTACAAGTTTTAAATGCAAGCTGGGAATAAACTGAAATATATATATAGAGATTTTCTATATCTATATCTCCATGCAAGTACTATACATGGAAAAGCATATGTTGTGTATGATGCTGCATATTTGGAAACATTAATCTGAGTTGTCCTTGATTTTCAGTCATCTTGGTTGGTGCTTCAGTGCATTTTTGAATAGTAGATCATTATAAATAGTTATTTACCTTATGAAAATTAACCTTGCATTTAAGATTAGTATCTTGTTTTTTTGGCAGGTAGCAGGTTGTGTTTTCTGGGGTTTAAAGTTGTCGGTAGCTTGAGGCATGCAGATGATATTAATATGAGAGGGTATATGGTATTTAAAACATATTTAAAAACACGGTACTCATCCACAGCCCATCTAGCCACACAAACATGTAACTTGTATATAAATATGAAATTTAGACTGATATACAGTATTTTGTTTTTAGCACTTTTCCTTAACTTCAGCCCATTCTGATCTCTGTTAAAGTGAGGTACACTGTTCACTTGTGTGTTGATTTTAAGTGATGTTCTAAAACAAAACCAACAATGAAAAAGGCTGTTCGCATTGGTTGCATGTTTGGACACACCTTGTTCTGTATTATTTAACAGATTCCTAGTGGTACCCCAGATTAAGCCTTAAGACGGACCCACACTACCAAAACAATACACGCTGATTGTTGATTGTTATTCACAGTCTTGTTTTCAAAACATGATTCTTGTGTATTATTCAGGTAGATTGATGTGGGACCCACAGTATTCTGGGGGGAAAATGCTCGAAACATGTAGACTTTTTGTTTTGTATGAGATCCAGGTGTCAGTTAGTTATGTGATTGTCCCTCTATTTAGCAGCAAAAACTACTAACATACTTGACAAAAAACATGATTGCTGTTATTTAATTTGAAATAATATTTGCAAAGAGATTAATCTGAATGAGCTCTCCATTTTAATGAACTTGTTTAGTGCAAGGGGTGGTTGAGTACATGCAAATTGTACATGCAATGACCCGCGTGCAAGGTTGCATAATAGCAGGTTTTATTACGCAAAGGCAGAATGTAAACCTTGCTGTATAAACTTTTGTATCATGCTGTGTTTAATTGAAATGTGTTGTGTAATTTTAATTGAAATGTGTTTTACTGCACATGAAAGTAATGGACAATACAGACAAAAGGGTTGCCTGTCTAAAGTGTATTGTTAAGGGAAGTTATCAGTTTTCTGTGAAAAATGCTGTGTAATGCTCTTTTATATATTCTAGTTCTTCACTTCTAAAGTTCATGTGAACACAGTCCTCATGACACCACTGTCACTGATTTAATAGGGTGCTAGCTATACACACTGCATTTGCACTGACACAGCACTTCACAATAACCCCAATCATCATAACACCACTGTCACTGATTTAATAGGGTGCTATACACACTTCTGATGGCACTTCAGGTATGAAAATATAATGAGAATTAAACTTGGAAATCACACTTCACTGTTAATATAGGGTTTCTCAATAGGGTTGACATTCAAGTTGAATCCGCATTCTCTTCATAGACTTGTCAGTAGTGCAGTTTTGTTGGGTTTTTTTAGTTCCTTTTCCAATAAACTGGTTTTGGGATTCATAACTCCAATACTGCTCAATCTCCTCAAAGCTTGTCTTGTTGAGTAAAACATCTTCTAATAAACTTGGGGTATATCTTAACTTCGTGTATATATTGTGCCTCAGTTGTTTTGGTACAAGAGATAAAAATGTAACTTTATTTTATATACTATGTACAATATCAAATGTCTGATATGAAACACATTTTTCCCATTAAAATGACCCATGCCACATTTGTGCTGCGTTTTGTTTGTTTATTACCATTTGATTGCCATGTGTGACCATATGTACATCACATTTGCATTCTAACATTTATCTAGATCAGTGATTCCCAAACCAGTCCTGAGGGACCCCCTGTGTCTGCTGTTTCCCTATCCAGTACGAAATGTAACTATTACCTAATGGGTATTTATCCTTAAAGACCCGAAACTTGAATAGATATATCGAAGCTGCACACACTGTGACGCAGTCGTGCCCGTCCCCTAGGGCATGAAAGGACTGCTGACGCAACATCATCATCATTTTTCTTTTCACTGACCTGAGAGAGAGATCTACGCACAGATAAGTATAAGTTAGATCTGATTTTACCTGACGACTTAATGCGATTTATTACATGCTTTCAGTAATTACTAATTACACGTTTGTGCACTCGGCTGTGGTTTCGTTAGTCCCTTAGCGGCCTTGCGCCTGCACGAAGCAGATCATTAACAAAACAACTAAAAAAGGTCAGGATGCAATGGAATACATTTTGTATTTATTCCCCCCACCCCTTGTTTACCCTTTTCCCTATTTAATTTATTAGGGCAGCAGTGTGGAGTAGTGGTTAGGGCTCTGGACTCTTGACTGGAGGGTCGTGGGTTCAATCCCAGGTGGGGGACACTGCTGCTGTACCCTTGAGCAAGGTACTTTACCTAGATTGCTCCAGTAAAAACCCAACTGTATAAATGGGTAATTGTATGTAAAAATAATGTAATGTAATGGATAAGGGCGTCTGCTAAGAAATAAAAAAATGAAATTAAATGATACATAGTGGGACTGTCTGGCCTTGTCTTATCCTGGTTTCAATCTTCCCTATCTGATAGGTATCAGTTTGTCTCTATTGGGGAGGAAAAATCAGCATTGACCGAAGTTGATTGCGGTGTTCTACAAGGTTCTATTCTGGGTCCATTGCTATTTTCATTATATATGTTACCACTGGGTGATATCGTTAGGAAACATGGTGTGAACTTCCACTGCTATGCGGATGACACCCAGCTGTATTTGTCTTGGTGAGGTAACCCCCAGCTGTAAACCTGGTGATACTTCTGCTGGGTGTTATTTGCTGCTTGCCTTGCTGACATCAAGTGCTGGATGTCTCAAAACTTCCTAATGTTGAATTCAGATAAAATTCCCATAACCAACTAAAAAATGTAAGATTGCATGAGTTTGACCCTAGCAGCCTTTTATCAAATCCTAAAACTGAAATAAAAAATGGGGGTTCTCTTTGATCCTGATTTATCATTTGAGTCTCATATTAGAAGGATACTTTAGAAATTTCCCTATCGCTTGAGAAACATAGCCAGACTGAGACCTATTATCTCTTTATCTGATGCCGAGAGACTAACACATGCCTTTGTTTCTTCAAGATTACTGTAATGCACTCCTCTCTGGCATCCTAAAATGTGCAGTGTCCTGCCTACAGCTTGTTCAGAATACCGCTGCTAGAATTTTGACTAAAACCAAAAAAAAAATGAGCATATCACCCCTGTTTTAGCCCCCTTGCAATGGCGCCCTGTTCAATATGGAATTGATTTTAAAATCTTATTATTGACCTATAAAGCCTTGAATGGAGCAGCACCTAGCTATTTGCAGGAGCTACTGAGCTCCCAAATCGCACTCTTCGATCACAAGAAGCGGGGCTGCTCGTTGTTCCCAGAGTCAATAAAGTTAATACGGGAGGGAGGTAGGGCTTTTTCTTTTAGAGCCCCTAAACTATGGATTGCTCTACCTCCATGTGTTAGGGAAGCTGGGTCTGTGGGTATTTTTAAGTCTAAACTTAAAACACATTTTTATAAAATGGCAGTTTTATCTAAGTGGTTTTAATGCAACATAATTGCTAGCTTTTAATGATTTTTATTATTATTATTATTTGTATATTTTGTATTTTTATGTATTTATGTACAGTGCCTTGTGATACTTTGGTATGAGAGGCGCTATATAAATTAAATAAATAAATAATTTTGCTTAATTGTTTAAACTGTCAAAAATGTGCAGGTCAGATATTAAGAAGCGGGTGTCTGCAACTAACAGCTACTCAATTATTATAATTTTTGTGTATTTTATTTTATTGATTTTGTCACGTGGCATCGTCATTGGATATTCACCTCCCAACGTCCAGCATGTGTTGGTCACGTGACTAGTCTGCTTCTACTGAAGCTGAATCTAGCATGGAGGAGGTGGGGCCCAGACATGCAAGCGAAATGTTAGGAAATGCGATAAAATTCGGGCTGAAAACATAACACGGTTGATTATTGAGACAATCGCAAATGGCATGCAACCAATTTCAATTGTGGAGGATAGCGGATTCAACTTGAATGTCTTTTGTTGAGCCAGATTACAGAAGACTGTGTTACTATTATTTTTTTAACAGAAGATTGCTTCCGGAATAGTGATTCTTTGAATTAACGTGATACTGTACTTGGAATAAAGTCAGTTTGGTGTGAACTTAACTAGTTTTTGTCTCTTTATATACAGCAAGTAGGATAAATTAGCAGTTTGGATTTTAGCACTGTTTGAATAATTAGACTGCATAACATTTCTTTTTTTTTTTTTAATTTATCAATTTGAAATGGCCAATTATTTTTAGGCTCAGCTCACTGCTGCCACACCTGCGCTGACTCGGGAGGTTTAAATGAAGTTTAAATGTTTATTAAATTAAACGGAATCCTAAAAGCTAGTGGCTTCGCCACCTCTTATCTGGGATTGAACACCTCAATTCAGCTACTGTATTTTTCTCTTAAACTGCTAGCTTCAGTGCTTAAAAATAAAAATGTTTATTATAAAAATTAAATTAAAATAACAATAACTGTTTTACTACTATATTGTGAGAGAACACATTTCTTCTCTGTGTATTTTCTGTTTTTTTTTCCCCCACAGAAATACTAAAGACCAAGACACTTGTTCAGTTCAAGCTGCTTGCGGTTTTTTCCGTCAGTGTCTCATTTTCAGAATTAGTATGATGACTGATAGGGCTCTTGCAGTAGGCTTTCCCCAGTTTTCAAGCTGCTGGTTAGCCAGGAGCATTATATAGGTGGGCATCCCTGTATTCACTTTCGTGGCCTGCTCCCGTTCCCGTCGGTACTTTTGCACAACAAACAAGGTTACCTCTTCCCGAGTCACTAGCAGTCACTGGACTCAGCTCTGCTTCGATTCTGACTGTTCGCAGTCCTTCCCGCAATGTCTCACTTCTGCTTTGGTCCCTGCATGCAATACCATTGTGAAGTCTGTCAGGCTGACAGAAGCCCCCTCCAGTCTTAGGGCTGTGTTGCTTTAAGCCAGAAGGTACAGTTGCTCTCAAACGTATTCACCCCCTTGGACTTTTCCACATTTTATTGTGTTACAACATGGAATCAAAATGGATTGAATTAGGAGTTTTTGCCACTGATCAACACAAAAAAGTCCATAATGTCAAAGTGAAAAATAAAATCTACAAATTGTTCTAAATTAATTACAAATATAAAACAGAAAAGAATTGATTGCATAAGTATTCACCCCCTTTGCTACGACACACCTAAATAAGATCTGGTGCAACCAATTGTCTTTAGAAGTCACATAATTAGTTGAATGGAGTCCACCTGTGTGCAATTAAGGTGTTTCACATGATTTCAGGTTAAATACACCTGTCTCTGGGAGGGCCCACAGTTGGTTAGTACATTTCCTAACAAAAATTACATCATGAACACGAAGGAACATTCAAAGCAAATCTGGAATAAGGTTCTTCAACAGCACCAATCAGGGGTAGGATATAAGAACATTTCCAAGGCATTGAATATCCCCCAGAGCACAGTAAAGTCCATTATTAAGAAATGGAGAGAATATGGCACAACTGTGAATCTGTCTAGAACAGGCCGTCCTCAAAAACTGAGTATCCGGGCGAGAAGGGCACTAGTCAGGGAATCCACCAAGAGGCCTATGGCAACTCTAAAGGAGTTACAGTCTTCCACGGCTGAGCTGGGAGACACTGTGCATACAGCAGCAATAGCCTGGGTGCTTCATAAAACTGGCCTTTATGGGAGAGTGTCAAAAAGAAAGCCATTGTTGAAAAAAACTCACATCAAATCTCGGCTAGAGTTTGCCAGAAGGCATGTGGGAGACTCTGAGACCAAGTGGAAGAAGATTCTATGGTCTGATGAGACCAAAATAGAGCTTTTTGGCCTCAACGCTAAGAGCTATGTTTGGCGCAAGCCCAACACCGCACATCATCCTGAGAACACCATCCCTACCGTGAAGCATGGTGGTGGCAGCATCATGCTATGGGGATGCTTCTCTGCGTCAGGGCCTGGAAAGCTTGTGAAGATAGAGGACAAAATGGATGCAGCAAAGTAGAGACCTGGGACTTGGGAGAAGATTCATCTTCCAGCAGGACAATGACCCCAAACATATAGCCAAAGCCACACTGGAATGCCTTAAAAACAAAAAAGGTCAATGTCCTGAAGTGGCACAGTCAAAGCCCGGACCTCAATCCAATCGAGAATATGTGGAAAGAGTTGAAAATTGCTGTTCACCAAAGGTCCCCATCCAACTTGATGGAGCTTGAGCAATTTTGCAAAGAAGAATGGGCAAAAATTGCAGTGTCCAGATGTGCAAAGCTGGTAGAGACTCCAAATAGACTCATGGCTGTAATTGCTGCCAAAGGTGCCTCTACCAAATATTGACTAAAGGGGGTGAATACTTATGCAATCAATTATTTTCTGTTTTGTATTTGTAATTAATTTAGAACAATTTGTCGATTTATATTTTTCACTTTGACATTATGGACTTTTTTGTGTTGATCAGTGGCAAAAACTCCAAATTAAATCCATTTTGATTTTATGCTGTAACACAATAAAATGTGGAAAAGTTCAAGGGGGGTGAATACTTCTGAGAGCCAATGTATACAGGTGGGCATCCCTGTATATTGCTACTTCAGTAACTGTAGGTCACTGATCTACCACTGTTCTTAGGGAGGTAGTGTACCGTGTCTGCACTGTACCATTTGCACCATGCCTTGCTCCGTGCACCATACCATTTGCACCGTACCACATGTACCGTGCATTGTGCACCGTACCATTTGCCCGTGCAGTACCGTACCGTGAATACTGTACATCGTGCAAGCACCACATTGTATACCGTACCAGTTATACCATGCAAAAAGTTTCTTCTGCACAGTACTATACTAGTGCCTAGGCACCGTGCAGATACTTAAAGGTAACAAGGCTAACTACCATTCTATAATATCATCGGATCTGGTCAGTGACTGGCCCTGTTTGTTATTACAGGGGTTGCATTGCGGCATTGCTGCTTGTGCTGTTCAAGCCTTCCTTGGTTACTAGTACTATACATCTTACTGTTATAGAAATTGCAGCTGAGCTGATGTTTGAATTATATACCACTGCTGCTATACTATGCCTGGGTTTCACTCTTGCAATGTCTGTAATGCGGGTCTCCCCATGGAGGACAGGCACGGCAGATGCGCTGCCTGTTTGGGTCCAGGGCATGGGAAGGAGGCACTCGCCAACCGCAACTCCTGTGAGTTTTGTGCATCTTTCTCCAAGTGCACGCTTGAAAAGTGAGTGTCTCACAGCTCTGTAGAGCAGTCTTTGTCCTTTCCACCTGGATAAGTCTCCCCGGTCAGAAAGAGAGATTGTATCCTGCCGAGTGCTCGGTTCCAGGATATCTTCATGTAGGAGATCGCCTTCGCAGTCTTCCTCATCTCCTTCTCCTCCTCCTGCATCTCCTAAGAAGAGCCACATGTCTCATTGATCAGAGAGCTCTGAGCAGCTGGTTAAGCTCTAGGAGGCGGTCTCCAAACAGGGCAATATAATAACAGAGCTACTTCACGAGTGCACTGCTTCACCTGCTCCCTCTGTGCCTTCAGAGCAACAGAGAGTAGTACAGGAAGAATGGCAGCAAGAGGATCTGCTGTCTATCGCTGCCTCTGAGGAGGTGGTCGATCAAGAGTTCCCCTGTGAAGAGGGAGACTCAGCGCAACCCCAGCAAGCGCAGATGTCATTGTCAGCAGAGCTTTTGCCGCTGATTAAGAGGGCCACCGATGTCTTGCAGGTTCCATGGCCTGTAAATGACAAGCAGAAACACTCTATTTTTGAGGATGATCCCGCTTCTTCTCAGGTGTCTCCTCCAGTACACCCAGACTTTATTCTTTTTGAGGTCCATTCATCCTGGGGTCACCCTGCCAAAGCGCCTGCTGTTTCACGTTTTAGGGGGATGCTGTACAGCTTGCATGAGGCAGAGAAGCTTGGCTTGTCTAATTTTCCTCAAGTAGATGGTGCTATTGCATCACTGGTACAAGCTCCAAAGCTAGCGCTCTTGAATAAGGATGCTACCTCCCCAAATAAACAGTGCAGGGTTTCTGAGACGATCCTTAAGAGGGCTTACTCAGCCGGTGTGTTCGCCGCACAGTTGGGTAATTAAACAGTATCTTGGTAGCTTACCAGAGCTGTTTGTTAAAGGCTATTTCACAGAGCCACACCACAGCAGCTGGAGGAGCTGTGGTTGGTGAATAAGAATATGCTTCATATATCAAAGTTGTACGGGCAGGCAGTGGGCAAGAACCTTGGGAGTCTATGAAGGAACTGCTGTGCCTCTTTCCAAGCAGCCTCCTCCATTACGTAGACCGGAACCAAACTGGCAGCCAAGGTTCTAGCAGCCTCAGAGACCGGTCCAGCCGGCTCCTGCTAAAGCCAGAGGGGGTTTTCACAACCGACCCGCGGCTGCGCAAAGGGGAGACTTCAGCAAGTTTTGCCGTAAACCACAAAAGCAGAAGCCTCAGGCTAAATCACAAGCCCTAGCAATTTGCTGCCACAGGCCCAGGGCCCCTTTTCTGGGAGTCACCTGGTGTACTGGCGTCAGTGCACCTCGGATACCTGGGTGCTCAATACTGTACAGACCGGCTGTTCTCTTCAATTCAGACACGGTCCCCCTCCCTTTCGGGGCACAACTACAACATTGGTCACGGACCCGACATGATGGTGTTGTCTCAGGAGGTAACAGCCCTGCTACAGAAGCGGGCTATTTGCACTGTTCATCCTCTTCATTTGGAAGAAGGGTTTTACTCCAGGTACTTCCTAGTGCCCAAGCGGGATGGTGGCCTGAGACCAATCCTCAACCTCAGACAGGTCAACCTGTATCTGAGTCGACAGAGGTTCAAAATGTTGACCATGCAGCAGCTGTTGCAGTCAATCATGCCAGGCGACTGGTTCACTATGGTGGAATTAAAGGGTACATCAGCAGTACATGAAAGATAAAACATACTATACCACCTTGCTGTTCCAAATGTATTTGGTCATTGTATAATAATCTGTATGCACCCAAACATCTGCATAATGCCACACTGCTATGTCGAAAATCACTGTTCTCGAGCATCTCCTCTGAGCCAAAAACATGACTTCCGCATGTACCCTCACATGTGCTCTGAAACGTACAGGTGCATGCCCAATGAAGCGTTGTATAAGCTATAGTACATCGGTGTGGAAACACACTAGTCTGTGTGACAACAAGGTCCGTCTAATTTTCCATAAGGAAGGAACTTGTACCTGCTTTTGTTTTGTGTAGTCGACATCTTTCACACTGTACATGTTTCCTTCACATGTTGTATTTTGATGTATTATTATGATTAATGTTGCATTAAAAAACAAAACAAAAACAAAAAAAGTCTGCTGTGTAAGTGGTTGCAGGGAAAAGAAAACCAAGACGGAGTTGTTCTCATTTCCAACTAATGAAGGGCCCCACCCACAATTATAGCAGCACTGTGCTATTTCAATATACATCCCCAGAGTCTTAGATACAGCTCCAGCGGATTCAGAATGTTTGCAGAATTGACACGTATCACATAAACTAGCAAATGAGATTTGGAAACGATGTATTTCCTTTCGGAATGAGTTCTTTGAGGATGATCCTAAAAAAATAAATATTGCATGTTTTCATCCTTCGTATTTGGTTTTCATTTGCATTTCCTGACACAACACATGCACACTCATGTGGGATAGTTTGTTTTATTTTTCGTGTAGTGCTGATGTACCCTTTAAAGGACACTTATTTTCACATTCCCATAAAACTACGGCACAGGAGTATGAGTTTTGGGTATTGCCATTCAGCCTCTCTCTAGCTCCTTGTGCCTTTTCAAAGTGCATAGAAGCTATTCTGGCCCCATTGAGACTCAGAGGCATCAGAGTGCTCAGTTACCTGGGCAACTGGCTCAATTGTGCTCAGTCTTCAGCGCAGGTAGTGGCTCACGCGCAACTCATCACAGACCACCTGCATCGGCTAGGTCTGTCAGTGAACCGTGCAAAGAGCCAGCTCACACCCTCGAAGACAGCAAAGAGCAGTTCACACCCTTGCAGACAGCAAAGAGTAACTCCACCCTCACAGACAGCAAAGAGCAGCTCAACCCTCACATACAGCAAAGAGCAGCTCAACCCTCACAGACAGCAAAGAGCAGCTCAACCCTCACATACAGCAAAGAGCAGCCCCACCCTCACAGACAGCAAAGAGCAGCTCAACCCTCACATACAGCAAAGAGCAGCCCCACCCTCACAGACAGCAAAGAGCAGCTCAACCCTCACATACAGCAAAGAGCAGCTCAACCCTCACAGACAGCAAAGAGCAGCTCAACCCTCACATACAGCAAAGAGCAGCCCCACCCTCACAGACAGCAAAGAGCAGCTCAACCCTCACATACAGCAAAGAGCAGCCCCACCCTCACAGACAGCAAAGAGCAGCTCAACCCTCACATACAGCAAAGAGCAGCTCAACCCTCACAGACAGCAAAGAGCAGCTCAACCCTCACATACAGCAAAGAGCAGCTCAACCCTCACAGACAGCAAAGAGCAGCTCAACCCTCACAGACAGCAAAGAGCAGCTCAACCCTCACATACAGCAAAGAGCAGCTCAACCCTCACATACAGCAAAGAGCAGCTCAACCCTCACAGACAGCAAAGAGCAGCTCAACCCTCACATACAGCAAAGAGCAGCTCAACCCTCACAGACAGCAAAGAGCAGCTCAACCCTCACAGACAGCAAAGAGCAGCTCAACCCTCACAGACAGCAAAGAGCAGCTCAACCCTCACATACAGCAAAGAGCAGCTCAACCCTCACAGACAGCAAAGAGCAGCTCCACCCTCACATACAGCAAAGAGCAGCTCAACCCTCACATACAGCAAAGAGCAGCTCAACCCTCACATACAGCAAAGAGCAGCCCCACCCTCACAGACAGCAAAGAGCAGTTCAACCCTCACAGACAGCAAAGAGCCAGTTCACACCCTCGCAGACAGCCTCCTATTTAGGAGTGCATCTGGATTCCAGGACCATGCTGTCCAGTCTGTCGGAGGACAGAGTGCAGAGAATAACTGCTTGTCTGAAGCTTTTTCAGCTCAACAAAAAGCTCACAGTAGTGATGTTTCAGAGGCTTCTGTACTTGATGGCAGCAGCATCCCAGACCCTGCCTTTGAGTCTTCTGCACATGCGTTCTCTCCAAGCCTGGTTCAACAGCAGGATTTTTCAGCCAGTATCCAGGCTGACTGTTAACAGTGTCTCGGCACTGTCTGCCGGCGCTATCCTGGTGGACACAGCCTGCTCACCTGTGCTTAGGTGTAGCACTAGGCAGCGTTATCAGAAGGGAGGTGATCACCACGGATGCGTCCAGCCTCGGCAGGGGAACGCAAGGAGTGTGGAAACCCCCGTGACAATATTTTGGAGCTGCAGGCAGTGTTTCTATCCTTGCAGAATTCTTTACAGGAGGTTCAGGGGAGACACGTGCTTGTCCGGATGGACAACACTACCGTGGTGGCTTACATAAACCACCAGGGCAGCCTCAGGTCCCCCAGTCTCCACCGGGTTGCCCACAGGCTGTTGCTTTGGACGCACCATCACCTCCACTCACTGCAAGCAGTACATCTGCCTGGGGTGACGAATTGGGCGGCGACAGTTGAGTTAAAGTTACTTATAAAATGTTATAAGTAAATTGAAATCTGCAACTGTTAGGAGCTGAAAACAATTTAAAAGGTCTAATTAAGCAAATGATCAGTTCAATTAAGGGTCTAGTTAACTAATTGAGAGCTCAGTTGGAATGAAAACCAGCAGACACAGGGGGTCAGGACTGGTTTGGGAAGCACTGATTTAGAGACCTGCTTATCCAGTGGTGGTGAAGGACATTGTTTAGCACACATTTTGCACTTTTTGTTTGTCTTGTAAGTGGGCTGTACCACTGGTGTAATGGTAAATATAAAAGTGGGTAAACTCCCCTGTTTGGAGCTCCAGGTCAGGCAGTGGCGGAGCACAAGGAGGTTAAGTGACTTGCTCAGGGTCACACAATGAGTCGGTGGCTGAGGTGGGATTTGAACCGGGCATTTGAACCAGGCATTCTGCTAAGCTTGTGTTGCCTTCATCATTCAATGGCGTGATTGAAATGTGTCTGTGGAGTTACAGAATCTGCTGTCGGTAGATGATTGAGAGTTAGGATGATGATACAGACTTGCTTTGAGATCAGCTTCCAGTTTGGTAAACACTGCATAATGTGCACTTCTCTCAGCTTTGATCATGAATATTTAGCAATCTGTGTCAGACCCATTGTGTGACAAAGCCACTAATGTTGCACTTTCAACACCACATATTTCAAACCATTTCAAATCCAGACTTCAGGGCTGTAGGCGATCAGTATTTGGGCAGAGGTCTATAAGATGGCAATTTTGCCTACAAGTGATGGCCAAACATGACACATTTAGTATAGGGTTGTTTCTTCTTTAATGGAACCCTATAATTTTTTTGTAGAAATGATACTGCCACATTCTTGTTTGTTTCATGTGTATTGAATCATACATAGGCCCACTTTAAAGTCATTTTAAGGTTATTTCCCTTTCAAGTACGAAATGTAACCATTACCGAATGGGTATTTACCTCCTAAAGACCCGAAACCTGAATAAAATATATCAAAGCTGCTCGCTGAGCCTGTGGCGCAGTCATGAGTCGCCCCTTCCCAGGGATCAAGCAGCGTAAGTCAGCTGACTTTGGGTGTAATAGCTCCAGACTGGAGTTATTTATTTTCATTTTGGCTTTGGCCAAAACTACAAGGCGGTTTACATAATTAAAGTAATTGTTATTACTGTATTTTGTATGATAGAAATATTTTCTTTTCTCATTGTATTTTTCTGTCACTTCAGAGACTAAGCGCAGGACTGCAATGTGTGCTGTGGCACACGTGTAGAGAGAGCAGCTGCTGGGTCCAAAGAGGACTAGAGGCTGCTTCGGGATGTGTTTGCTTGCAAACCCTCCCACAGTATCTTGATGCCGTTTTGGTGACAGCTCTGCATCACCATTACAAGGTCTGTTAGTTCATTCTAACAAGCAGGCTTCCCTCAGTCTCGTGTGAGTACTGACTGAGTAGCTTGCACAGGTGGGCATCCCTGTACAGTGCTACCCGCGGTAACTGCGAACCGGTGCACCCGTGCTGTACCGGTACCGAGGTCACCAACCCACTCCGCTCCCCGCGGTACTAACGTCACTGAACCGACTGAACGAAAACGTTAAATTTATTTTAAAGTCTGCTTATTCTCAAGTTCATAAGAGGATTAAAACACTACTCATTGAATACCTAACGGACGTTCGCTGCCTCCTCCAGCTGATTCGTGTCTTCAACAATACAGGCACTCGAAGGCTCTCCTGCTGGCAAGGGCAGGTCCAGGTTCCAGGGTCTGCCTTCCTCGCGTTTCGTCTCCACTTCAGGGTACGAAAGAAGTGTCTTTGCAAAAACAAGAGTCATTAACTATTTAGGTATTCCACTGAAACAGCAATTCCTCCACGAATATGTGCACTCTTTGTCTGGTTATGTCTGGGATATTCCACTGCAAACTCCAGAACTGATAGCTCAATAGATTATATTCAAATGTTCATCCAACTCTTTCTCCGGTGATCAATCAGGGCTAAGTTAGAGATTTGATTACAAGTACTTTTAGGATTTTAGACGTCTTACGCAGCGGACTCCCTTACCAAGGCAAACACCAGAGTAGTTATCTCGTATTGGAGTGTCCGAAAATGGTATCTCTGTTCCAGCTGGTTGCAGGCTGGGTCTTCAGATTGTCACGTTCAGAGACTTGTCTGTGTGTCAAGAGCCTTGGGTTTCGTGTCGGGAGCCCTGTTTGAATGCCACGCTCGTGTTTTTGTAACTTTCTCTTCACCCCTGTGATTGGATAGTTTGTTTATTTTGGGCTGCACCTGAGTCCACGTGGGGTGTTTCCCATTGGTTGTTCTCTTTCAGAGACAGCCCATTGTTCTCAATTGGTATGCTGTTTCTCTCCTGTCGGCTGTATTTATGAGGGGTACTGTTCTCTGTCCGAGCTGTCAAAGCACCCAAGACCGTCTGGTTCCTTCTGCAAGACACTACTGGTGCCAAAGGATTCATTCAGTGATGGTGAAGATAAGCCAGTTGTCCAGTATGTAGTTTATGACTCTTTTTAAAAGCATTGTTTGTCAGTGGGGGTTTGTGACCAGAAGCCAAGCAGACACAGAGAATGGCTTAGGACCCCCCCTCTGTATATTTTTCAATTCTGTTAATTTCATACACAGAATGATAGTATGACCCACTCTGACGCTACAGAGCATCAGTTATCTTTTGTAGTCTGGGTGTAGTATCCAGTGCAAAATAAATATTTATACCTGTGAACACAGCCACGTTGCTGTTTTCCTGCGTTATAAATACCTCTGTGTTCCTGAGAGAATAATGTGATTGTGGGTGGGGGTAAACTTGAACCATCACCCTGTTACACAAGCGATTGGCAGCACTTTCCCACCAAGGAACAGTGATTGCAGAGTTGCTGCATGAACGTTCGGCGCCACCTGCCCTGTCTGTCCCTTTGCGGTCCCAGGGGGCTACGAGCGCACATTGGCAGCAGGATGACATGCTGTCCATCGCCACCTCTGAGGAGGTGGGTGAACAGAAGCTGGTGTTACCATCTGAGGACGTGGGGTCACACAGCACATCCTCTGCGGTTAAGCTCTCCCTATCGGCAGAGCTTCTACCACTAATCAAGAGAGCCACTGCAGTCTTGCAAGTGCCTTGGCCTACAGAAGGTGAGACAAGGCTCTCTCGTGTCATCCAGTCATCCTAGGGTCCCCCGACTACAGCTCCTGCTGTTTCACATCCTATATAGGGTGCACAATGTGGAGAAGCTGGGCCAGGCCCAATTTGTGCCGGTAGAGTCTTCAATTGCCGCGTTGGTACAGACGCCTAATTTAGCGCTCCTGTCCAAGGACGTAATATGCCCCAACAAACAGTGCCGGGTCTCAGAGGTGATCCTCAAACGTGTCTATTCAGCCAGTGTATTCGCCGCTTGGCTGGGCACCTTTAATAGTATTCTTGTAGCTTACCAGTCCTATTTGCTGAAAAACCACAGGCCCCACAAAACACCGCTGTTGGATGCCCCTGTTTGACCAGTGCATCCGTTTGGTCCCGTGGTGGACGAGATGTTGCAGTGCTCTCACCACACAGGGAATCCACAAAGTAGCTGGTTAGCCTGCTTTCCAAGCGACCGCCTCCAGTGCGCAAACAAGTGTCAAACTGGTGCCCTAGGCACCAGCAGCCTCAAAGATGGACACGGCTGGCTGCGCCTGCTGCTAGAGGTGGTGTGGTGGTGCAGTCTGTCCCACCTATATAGATAGTCTACAACAAGGACTATCTATATAGGTGGAACGGACTGCACTTAAACAGAAAGGGAACCAATCTACTCGGAGAAAGGATCCTTGAGGAGGTTCAGAAGCATTTAAACTAGAAAGGGGGGAGAAAACAAAAAAACAGAAGGGAGACCACATCTAAACAAGGGCAACAACTCAGGTAAGACAACTATTACATGTATTTATCTTAATGCTAGAAACAAAATGTTAGAACTTGAAGCTACTGCACTAACAAGTAACTACGATGTGATAGGTGTTACAGAAACTTGGTTGTCTGAGAGTGATGGAGACGAATATAATATTAGTGGGTACACACTATATAGGAAAGACAGGCAGGACAGAAGAGGCGGAGGGGTAGCGCTATACATAAGAAATAGTCTTGAAGCCCAGGTGTTAAATCTGGACAAAGAAAACAACACCGAATCAGTATGGGTCAGAATAATGGACACAAATTCAAAGGGCATAATAATAGGAGCATGCTATAGACCGTCAAATTCAGACGCCGAGCAAAATAATTTGTTATACAATGACATTAGAAATGCGTGTAGAAAAGGAGAAGCCATACTAATACGTATAAAATGGGAAAACCCGATGGGAAGCACGACGAATGAAATTGAAATGGTGGAAATGACAAATGACTGCTTCCTAACGCGACTAGAGGGGAGGCATGCCTTAATTTATTCTTTTCAAATAACGAAGATAGAATGACTGAAACAGAGGTCAGAGAGCCATTGGCAAACTCAGACCACAACATGATCTCATTTGAAGTATTTTTTAAAACCCCAAAAGTAATGACTAAAGCTAAGGTTTACAATTTTAAAAAAGCAAACTATGATGGTATGAAACAGAGACTAACAGAAGTAGATTGGAGTAAAATAGAGAAAACATCCACAGAAAAAGGATGGCTGTTTTTTAAAAATGTAGTACTAGAGGCGCAAAACAATTACATCCCAAAAGCAGACAAATCTAAATCTAAAACAAAATGGCCAAAATGGTTTAATAGATCAATTAAAAAAAATAGGCACTTTACAGAGTGTTTAAAAGGGACCAAAAACAAAGTACACAGAAGGAGTACTTGGAACTGCAAACACAAGTCAAAAAGGAAGTTAGAAATGCCAAGAGAGAGATAGAAATCAATATTGCTAAGGGGGCTAAAACCAATTCTAAAATGTTTTTCCAATATTATAACAGCAAGAGAACATTCAAAGAGGAGGTTAAATGTCTAAGAGACACAAATGGCAAAATCATAGATGAAGAAAAAAAATAGCAAATATATTAAATGATTACTTTTCACAGGTTTTTACAAAGGAGGACACAGAGGCTGTGTGGTCCAGTTGTTAAAGAAAGGGGCTTGTAACCAGAAGGTCCCCGGTTCAAATCCCACCTCAGCCACTGACTCATTGTGTGACCCTGAGTAAGTCACTTAACCTCCTTGTGCTCCGTCTTTCGGGTGAGATGTAATTGTAAGTGATTCTGCAGCTGATGCGTAGTTCACACACCCTAGTCTCTGTAAGTCGCCTTGGATAAAGGCATCTGCTAAATAAGCAAACAACATGCCCCACATGTCGACCTGTTCCTATCCAGTTTTAAATAACTTTAGCATAACAGAGGCAGAAGTCTTAAAGGGACTAGGAGCTCTTAAAATAAACAAATCCCCTGGGCCAGATGAGATCCTCCCAATAGTACTCAAAGAAATGAAAGAAGTTATTTACAAACCGCTAACCAAGATCATGCAACAGTCTCTTGACAAAGGGGTTGTACCGACAGACTGGAAAATAGCAAACGTAATACCGATCCACAAAAAGGGAGACAAAACCGAACCAGGTAACTACAGACCAATAAGCCTGACTTCTATTATATGTAAACTTATGGAAAATTACCTATATGGTAACAATATCCTGGGAGACAGTCAGCAAGGTTTTAGGAAAGGGAGATCATGTCTAACTAACCTGCTTGACTTTTTTTGAGGATGCAACATTGACAATGGATAATTGCAAAGCATACAACATGGTTTATTTATATTTCCAGAAAGTTTTTTACAAAGTCCCGCATAAAAGATAAATTCTCAAACTGAACGCAGTAGGGATTCAAGGAAATGCATGCACATGGATTAGGGAGTGGTTAACATGTAGAAAACAGAAAGTACTGATTAGAGGAGAAATCTCAAAATGGAACGAGGTAACCAGTGGATTACCACAGCAAAGGTAATTCAAAATTATCTAGACAGCATTCAGAACAGTGCAGACACATGGCAAATGACATTTAATAGAGAAAAGTGTAAAGTATTGCATTCAGGCAATAAAAATGTGCATTATAAATAACATATAGGAGATACTGAAATTGAAAAAGACCTAGGAGTTTATGTTGACTCAGAAATGTCTTCATCTAGACAATGTGGGGAAGCTATAAAAAAGCCAACAAGATGCTCGGATATATTGTGAGAAGTGTTGAATTTAAATCAAGGGAAGTAATATTAAAACTTTACAATGCATTAGTAAGACCTCACCTGGAATATTGTGTTCAGTTCTGGTCACCTCGTTACAAAAAGGATATTGCTGCTCTAGAAAGAGTGCAAAGAATACCAACCAGCAACTATGAAGGCTTCCAAGCAGTTATCGTGAAATTTAAGTGCATTGATTAGCGCACAATGTACAACATTTTTCACAGCTGTGGTATTTACCGTTCATGAGAAGACTTTTGAAATTTGCTCAATTTTCATTAAATCCAAGATGGCTGCCACACTATGTGACCAAAGGCCGCCATATTGACCACGGCACAACATCCCGTATTCCTCTACATCCGTGTCAAATTTCGTGCATTTTGGTGCAGCCGATAAGAAGTTATAGGCAGTTTTATAGCCAGTTGCGTATGTTGATGATGACATACATCACGTTTCACCTTTAGGAGAGGTCAGAGGTCATGGGTGATGACATTTTTTCAAAGAGCACATATGACTTCCTATACGTGTTCCATTATAATTATGACCCTGTCGGCACACCCTAGGAGTTAAAATTTCAACGTAAATTCCAATATGGCCGCCACACCGTGTGAGCAATCTGTTTCAAACTTCAGCAGTTATTACTTTCCAATGGTCTGTACAATTGTGTTGACATTGAAGAGCATAAGTGCAATGATGTTCTTGTTATGGGTTGTAATTTTTTTTTTACAATTATCAATATGGCCGCCAAACCATGTGACCAAAATGTGTCATTTTCATATCACCAGTACTTCACGTGAGTCTCTATGGTCATATAAAGTTTCATGACTGTAGTGTATTGCACCTTGGATTTATGCATGAATGTAAGAAAATAGAGCCGTCGTGAAACGGTTATTTGCGTGCCGCGGCCATGTTTGTTAACGAAAAAGTATGGATTTTACAAATGGTAGAAAGGACCTGGTCATGAACATGCGTGCCAATTTAGCTGTCGATTGATGTTGCAGTTTAAGACAAGAAGATTACGCGTGCTAGTTTTTTAAATAATAAAATAAAAGGTTAAACAAACACTTTACTCACAGAGTGAAAATCAAATAAACAAAACAAATCACGAACACAATACACCACAGGTCCTTCAGGCTGGGCAGTAGCTTTGACGGTTCCTTTTTAAGTTTAGTTTTTGTTGTCTTTCTTTTATTTCTACTCTCCATTGTTGCTGTCGTTCCTTCTCTGAACACCCCAGGACGAACAACTTCTTCTTCTAATCTATAGGGCGCATTCCTTCTATTATTTTAGATGATTACGCCCTCTATCTGTAGTCCTTTGTCTGTCTTTGTTTTACTTTATTTTTCTGTCATCTTTATTTATTATAACTTCCCTTCTTTTCCTGTTTCCTTTATATATTTCGTCAGTATCCTTTCTCTACAGTCTCCCTTCCTCTTTCCCTTTTCCCAGCAAGTTCTTTATATTGACTTCATATACCTCAATTTCTCTCAGCCTCCTCTCCATTTTCCTTCTCTGCTCCTCATATTTCTCACACTTTAATAAATAATGTTCTACTGTTTCAGCTACTTTACATTTTTCACACTTTCCATCTTCATGTTTCCCCAGTCTTAAAAGATGTTCATTTAAAGAACTATGCCCAATCCTTAACCTATCCAACGCTCTTTCCTCTTTCCTTCCCAACTCTTTGTTTACCCAACTGTTATTCACCTCTTTCTGGATATTATGATAAAACCTTCCTTTTATGCTTTCATCCCATCTCTCCTGCCATTCTTTTACTATCATTTTTTTCACATAGCCTCCCATTTCCTGCGATCCCAGAGGAATCACCACATCAGTTTCCTCTCTTTTTAACCCATTTTTTGCTGCCAGATCTTCATTGCCCAGAATGCCAGAGTGACCAGGAATCCAAACTAAAATCACTTCGATCCCCATTATTGTACATTCCTTATATTGTTGCATTATTTCAAACATGATATCTCTTCTATCATTAAACTCCCCTTTTAATGCAATAAGAACACTCAATGAATCTGAAAATATGACTGCTTCTTTAGGCTTTATTTCAGCTATTTTAACTATTGCAAATAGTATAGCTACCATTTCTGCAACATATACCGATAAATGGTCAGATATCGTCGCTATTTTACAGATATCTAATTCTGGGATATAATATGCCATTGCCACTCTTCCTGTTTTTGGATCCTTGGATCCATCTGTATATATACATAGTGCCTCCATACTCTTCTCCTCTACAAAAGCTTGACTTATTTTTCAGTTCCAATTTTTCCCCTCCTTTCTTCACTTGCTCTCTCAATTCTATGCAACAGTTTGGTTTTTCCATCAACCATCCCAGAAACACTTTTATATTAACATTCTTTACCAACTTCAGATTTTCCTTTCCCAATTCCTTTATCCATTTTTGCATCCAATACCCCAACGTGCCCCCATTTGTTTACCACCTCTCCTTTTTATAATGTTTAATCCACCTATCTTCCATGCTTTTCCGAGGAGGAAATTCTGAATGTAGAGAGTTAGCCTTTATCCAATATTTTATACTTAACCATTTCCTCCTTAGTTCCAATGGCATCTCATTATTAAAACCTGCATAGCATTTATTTGAGCAGATTTCATAGCTCCTATACACACCCTTATTGCTTTAGCTTGCAAATTATCCAATTTTTCCATCTTACTTTTACAAATTCCCACTAGAATCTGACTTCCATAATCTATTACACTCCTACTTAACCCTCTGTATATCATCATCATACAAGTTTTATTTGCTCCCCAACTCGTCCCTGAAATACTACTTAGAATATTCATCCTTCCTTTACATTTATCTATTATATAAATTTATTTGTTTTCCCCAAGTTAATTTTTTATCAAACCACACTCCCAAGTTTTTAAATTCCTCCACCTCTTTAAGAATCTTATCTTGGTATAATAAATTTAACTTCTCCTGCTCTCTTCTTCTTCGTGAAAATAATAGCACCTCTGTTTTTGTTACTGATATTTTAAAGCCCCATTTATTTGACCACTTTTCCAGATTATTCATTGCCTCCTGCAATTCCCCCCTAACTATTTCAATATATTTATTCCTTTTATAAATAACCCCATCATCAACAAACAGACCTACAGATATTTTTGATTCTACTAAAATATCCTCAGCTAGATCATTTATCATTATATTAAATAGCAAAGGGATAATAACACTTCCTTGAGGCGTACCATTTTGCATCTCAAATCTTTCAGATAACTTCCCCTTAATTTTTACTTTAAATCCTCTTTCCTTCAGAAACTCTCTGATCCACCACAAAGTCCTCCCTTTTATCCCCAATGATGCTATTTTATATATTAAACCTTCTTTCCAGACCATATCAGCTTTCTCTATGTCAATAAAAACTGCCCCAACCACCTCATTCTCACTTAATGCCTCCTTGACTTCAGTAGACAATCTTACCAACTGATCAGTCATCGATCTATTTTTACGAAAGCCACTTTGATAATCACTCATTAATTTTTTAGATTCCAAAAAAATACCACATTCTCTCACACACCATCCTTTCCATAATTTTACATATAGTAGCCGTCAATGCTATTGGTCGATAAGATCCCACTTCACCCGGATCCTTTCCTGCCTTACTTATAGGAATGATGACAGCATTCTTCCATTCTTTAGGCAACACCCCCAACTCCCACACTTTATTATAAAGTTTTAATAATATTTCTAAACTTCTATCTGGTAACATTTTATACATAATATAAGAAATCTTATCTTCACCTGGAGAGGAATTCTTGCCTTTTTCAATCGAAGCTTTCACTTCACCTATTGAAAATGACACATTTATTTTTGTTTTGACATCTTCCCTATCTTCCAATATTACTGAATTATTTATACAAAATGGTCCCCTCTTATCTAAAAATTATTTATTATAATTCTCATCTTGCCCCACCTTAGCAAATGCTAACCCCAGCATAGAGGCTTTCTTCTCATCATCCGTTAAAATTATTCCAACCTGCTTTAACGGAAATGATTTATTTCCTTTCCCTTTTCCTGCCATTGCCTTAATTCTACCTTCCTTTCTATCTTTCCTTATAATTATATACCCTGGTACTTTAAAATTTAGTTTTGGAATCAACCATGTCTCTTGAATACAGAAAATATCTACTAGCTTAAAATCAACTACAATTTTTTTAAATTCTTGTCCATTTTGCTATTAAACTTCACGCATTCCATTGAAAAATTCTTATACCATTATCTATTCACTTCCAACTGCCCCCCCTTTCCAGTAATTCATTTATGTGTTCAACAGACATTACCTCTATTCCCAAGTATCTTTCTCTAGCTTACTCACAGTTTGCATCTTCTCTGTCCTACTCTTAGTTTGCGCAGTACAACTGATCACATCAATAATAAACAGCAAGAATTGTTTTTTATTCACCAATAACGTTTCATCGGTTACCTTCTCAGTCACTTTAGTAATACTCTTGATTGCCTTTTCCTGGCTTGAATTCATCCGTACTTTCTTGTTGTATTTTTTTTCCATTTGTTCATTATAACTTTTACTGCACTTGCATACAAAGTTTTTTCCTCAAATTTAATTCTTTGAATCTCCCTGGCTTTTATCTGTTCCACACATCCTTTAAATGCTGTATTATGCTCCCCACCAGAGTACAACACTTACCCTGTCCTTTTACATCACAATCCTTGAACTCATGATCCCACCACACTTAGCACATCTTCTTTTACCCCTGCAAGAGCCTGCCATATGACCAAATAGTTGACACGTATAACATCATATAGGCGATGGCCTATACTCATTCACTCTAAATCTTTGAAATCCCATAATTACTTGCTCAGGCATATTTTCTAGCTCAACGTTAATACTACTGTTGTAGATTGAACCTCCCCCTTTTCATCCCTTTTCCCAATAACGCCTTACCTCCACCACCTGATCCTTTTCCAACTCTTCCTCTAACTCCTCTACTGTAATACCCATCATCACCCCATATATCACTCCTTTACATATTTTCTTTTCCTGCCTCATGTAACTCTCAATTGGGATTTGGCCTAGCTCCTCTAACCCCAACATTTTTTGTTTTTGTTTTCGTTGTCTTACTCATACTCTCAATTAATAAACCTCCACCATTTACTTTTTTCACTGCCTTCACTCTCCCTACAGCCACCTTAATCCATTCAGCTACTTTTAATGGGTTAACATTGTTAAAATTATTATCTTTTATTTTTGATTTTATAATCACCCCTAACTCTTCCTTTTTACCTTCTACTTCCTTAGTTTCCCCTTTGCTTTTCTTTCCTGACTCCTGCCAACCTTCTTCCCTTTCACCACCTGAATCATTTTTTCTTTTACTTCCCATATTTATACTTTCCATTTCTTCCTCTCGTTTACTCCTTTTCTCCGTCATTTTTCTTTAGTCCAAAGTCAACCCCCCTCCCCTACCCCACCCCAACCTGTCCCTCCTCGATTTTCTTCCGCAAACACTCATTTCCCTTTCTTAATCCGTCCAAATTCCTCTCCATCCTTCAGGCCGCTCCCTCCCTGTTGGAAACTCCTCTGAATCAAACACTTTGCGCTCCTATACCACAACCTCTGTGACGCCTCTTCTGTTTCCCCCTTCCCAGGATCCAAAGACGTTCTCTGACGCTCCTCTTGCTTTTTACCACTGATTGCCCCCCTGCCCTCCCCCAAACTGGATGTGCTGGAGGTTATTATACAGGTGACCATTTCACGATTAGCAACAATGTAAACAATTAACTAACTCGGGAGATGGGCCACCTTCTGCACGAGGTTTTTAAGTACTCCTGGCAGCGGAATTTGTGTGACTGGTAAAGCTAATGTATTATTTATACATGTTATTGGTTCGATTGGTTGTGGTTTAAAAATAGTGCCGTTTTTTTGGCTTCTGTTGTTTAGGTGCAGTAGCGTTGAAATATAAATAAATAAATTGGTTTACAGTACATTTGTGTACAATCCGAGATTAGTCATTTTTCTAATAGTGTGTATGTGTGTCTCTGTGAATAAACGTGCGATCTTTTTTTTTTCGAGTTTTTTTTTTTTTTTTTTTTGGCTTCTGTTGTTTAGGTGCAGTAGCAATTAAAAATAAATAAATAAATCGGTTTACAGTACATTCACGCATGATTCCCTCTGGTTGCCTGGCTACACTTGCATATCCACGAGGTTATTTGTAAACAAACAAAATTTTACAGCAGAACAAGCTGATCAGCTCCTATTATACTAAAATGTCCGCTGTTTTGGGGAGGGATTCTCTGTGAATAACCGTGCGATCTTCATCCTTATAATTGTATTTAATAGAGCAAGCGATTCTGAACAGTTCTGTCTATACCACTCTTTACCTAACATAACTAGTTAATGAAAGATACGCTTGCAAATTCGACACCCCCTATAGCCCCCGATGTGCCCTATAGCCTGGCGATCGCAGGTTCGAATCCAGGCTATGTCACAGTCGACCGTGACCGGGAGTTCCTAGGGGGTGGCGCACAATTGGCTGAGAGCTGCCCGGGTAGGGAGGGCTTAGGTCGGCAGAGGAATCCACGACTCACCGCGCATCAGCAGCCCCTGTGGCCAATAGGGTGCCTGTGGAGCCGCCAGATCTGTGTTGTCCTCTGGCACTATAGGTCTGGTGGCATTGCTGTGGATCTGCAGTGCGAAAAATGACGGCTTGGCAGGAGCACGTTTCGGAGAACGCGTGTTCCAGCCTCCGTTTCCCGAGTCAGCGGGGGGGGTTGCGAGTGGTGAGCCGAGGATACAGATAATAATTGGGCATGCTAAATTGGGGTGAAAACCGGGGTAAAATAATTGGCGACAACTAAATTTATAAAAAAAAAAAAAAAAAGCAAGATGGGCTGAATGGCCTCCTCTCGTTTGTAAACTTTCTTATGTTCTTATGTTCCGAACCGGCCCGCCGCTGCTCTAATAGGCGCAGATGCAGAAGCCGTGCAGCAACCCTAGGGGTTTGCTGCCACAGGTCCAGGGCCCCTTCTCAGGGAGCCATCTGGAGTATTGATGTTGGTGTACCACAGACATCCAGGTGCTTACTACACTTTAGACTGGCTACTCACTGCAGTTCATGCACGGGCCACCTCCCTTTCAGGGCGTGACTGTCACGGACCCACAGGACACCGCAGTGGAGGTAGCAGCTATTCGGGCTATTTGCATGATAAACCTCCTCCAGTTTATTTATTTTATTTATTTATTGCATTTATATTGCGCTTTTCATACAAAAGTATCGCAAAGCACTGTACAGTACTGTGGCAATGTGCCCCGCCCCGTGTGCATTTGTGTTGTAAGGTTGTATGTTGCATGTGTTAATGTTGGTGGATTGTAGTTGGCTGCACGGGATATAAATGGGTGTGTGCAGCACGAGTTATTTAAAATGTATAACTGTATTTAGGCACGGGATTGCACTTCACGTGCATTTAAAGTATTTAATATGTGAGCACGAGGTTGCACATAATTAATTCACGTGCTGGGATTCAAGTGAATGATTAATTATTAATTGAATCCCTGCACAACAGTATATATAGATGCACGTTTTACTCAGTCGGGGTTGTGTGTTCAGTGAGTGGAGAACGGGTGTGGAGAGGAGAAAGGAAAATAGACAAAAATAATAAGAAGTACTTGTACTCACCGTGTTTGTTTGTCTCTTAGTCCACCGTTTGTTTGAGTGTTAGTCAGTTTTGTTTGTCTATTTATTTTGGCGTAAGTGCAGTGTCCTGTCTTCTGTTTTGCTTAAACCTTTTATTTTGTTCAATTAAAACACTGAGCGCTGCCGTGACTCAGTTTCAACACACTCAACTACTGTCTCTGTGTATTCCTTTCTGGTCTGAAGTCATCAACTACAGCCTGCTTGTCACAAGTATATATCAGAAAAAAAGAACAAACCACAATACATTTGTATAGCATGTCACACATACAACTGCCACAGTCAGAGCATTTAACATATTTTAATAATAGTATAAACATAATAATAATAATACAAAAAGTACAATTTTTAAGTTACATTAAAACCAACTATGATAAGAAAGCCATTAATAAATTATAAATAATAATTAACTCCCCCCCAATATATATATATATATATATATATATACACTGTATATAGGAATAACCAGCAGCCCCGCATTAGGGCATTGTAAGGGACATGGCTACATAAATGTATTCAGATTAACTCCATATATATTCAGTTTATTATATTCCATCTAAAATGGGACCCAATGAAATTACACTCTATGCTGCTGATCTAAGAGTTACAGACATGTGTTTCGGAATGTTCAGTTATATAAAGGGTATTATGGAACAATAGGGAACTGCCTACTAAAATACACAAATAGTATATGTATTTGTATAATAACTATAATTGATGGACACTGTCTCAATAAATCGGTACACCTGTCAGTGTACACTATATTCTAGTAAAGTACAAGGACAAATGCACATAAATACGAACAACAATAATGTACGTATTTAGAAATGATTATCACTATATTGTACAGTATGTACACATATTAAATATAAAAGACAGATACGCTTGTTATATAGTAAAAGTGTGTTTATAAACCCGTACATTAACTTCAGAAAACATGCTTATCATTGGAGGTATAAAGTGACCAGAATGAGTGGAGTCCCGCGAGAAGCGTGAAATTTGACACGTCTGAGATTTGGGGAGGCGTGTCTTTAACAGTAGAATACGTGCGCGGGACTCGAGACGCTGTCCGCGGCCCAGCCTGCGTGGTTGCTAGGGAGCTGTGGAGTGGAGTGGAGTGGAGCGGCGCGGAGCGGCGCGGCAGGAAGAGTTTTCTGTGGGACTGTGAAAGTACGAGAATTTTTCATTACATCCAAGTGAGTTGGGAAATAAATTGCTGAAGCACAGTGAGGTTTTAACGAATACCACCACAAGCTGAACACAGGAGTATTGAATGAATATATCGGGCAGCTGCGGCGCTTCTCTGTGTGCACAGAAACGATGACTACCTGCTTTATCAGGCAGGCCTGCTGGCAGAGAGATAGCCGCATGGTAACCGTGTAGCCAGGAGTACGGCTTTGGAACTGTAGTGTGCGCTTTATATGCCTTCACTTTTTAACAATACATTAGCAGGCAGAACGGTAAATACTATAATGAAATATAATCACACCAAACGTTAACGCGATTTTAATAATGTTATTAGAGGGGGTATAATTATTTATAAACATAATTCCAAGCACATATTTGCCCAGAGTTTAAACCACTCGTGTTAATAATCTATGAAAAGTTTGTGTGTTGTTTGGCTTGGATTGAAAGAAGATACATTTAGCCCACCTATATCAATGCTGATTGAGAGAAAGGCAGTTAAGCTAAATGTCAAGCCCAGACAATTCTTTTTCTGACATGTAACCAATTTATGGTGATTTTACGTTTGTGTTTTTTTTATTTTATTTTTTTATTGATAAATAGTGTTTTTTATTTTTTATTGATTT
>NW_026708427.1:0-57312 GCF_902713425.1 Acipenser ruthenus | reverse complement strand
GTCTGGGTTCGTGTCCCTCAAGTCATATATGTAATATGCATTTTTTTTTTATAAAAATATATATGGGTGTATATGTAGAAATCTTTGCATTCAAGTATGTTTTACTAAAATGTAATAAAATAAACATCATTGTGATGTTATGTTTCTATACATTATGCACCTTAAAATACTTTTTTTTTTTAAATGTCCAATAGACTTTAATTGACTTGGGGTTACACTTCAAGTATGTTATATGCTTAAAAATAATCTAGCCATCCGAGAGACACTGATGAGACACTGAACTAATGACCCATTAATGCTATGCCTAATACTAGAATGCCTATGAGTTTTGGAGAGTGGATTCAACTACGTTAGTGTGGAGCTTCAAATCATTCACGAGGTTCATTGCTTCATTGAGGCTTCAAATCGCTCACAGGAGCTCGTTGAGACTTCGGATCAGTCACATGATTCAGTGATTCACTACTTCAGGTGATTCAAATGACCACTGCTTCATGTGAAGCAAACAAATGACGTAACCCGCCTCGAACCATCTGAAGCAAACAGTGTTCTGCATGAAGCAACAGATCACGTGATCTGACTGAACCAGAATCAATACAATGCTTCGTTGAAATATAGTCTCGATTACTCCTGGAAGGAAGCATTTATTATTTCTCTTTTTTTCAATTTGTTTATTTAAAAAAATATCAGCAAATATGATTCTTTTAGTTTTACATTTTGGAAAATGAAATTATTATTTTTTAAAATCTAAAACAAGTTCTCTACACGCACACTTCCTCAGAGGAGCAGGGATTCGATTCTGCGCTTGACAAGCATTTCTAATTGCATGACTTACTAACTTGTTGCGCCACCGGGAAATTGGCTAACAAATGAAATATCAAATATCTTACTTGTTTCAACACTAATTTCCCAGCCGAGTACATCTGAGGTCAGATATGCCTTCCTTTCTAAAGCAACATTATCGTGTTTTTGATTGTACAACAATTTTACATTTCAAGTATGATAATGCGTATGCGTGACTGGCTTTTTTGTTGGGTAATCACGTGTGTGGTTGATATATAACCAGATAACAGAGAAATTATAAAATGTAACTTCATTTTGTAAGTCACAGATGACACTGACAGAGCCTTTAAAAAGCGTGCTTTATGGTGTCCTTAGTGTACATTAGGCTACAGATCATTATTTCTAAATGCCAAGTTCCAGGCAATAGCAGCCTGTGTGTAAATCGTATGTTCAAGTTCAAGTATGTTCAATGACGCGACTCTACCAATAGATGTCACTATGGAGCACGAAGCGCTTCAAGTGATTCGGCTCAGTGAATCTTTTATGAAGCAAATGGTTCAGAGAGTTCAGTGGTTCAAGAGGCTTCACTTTTCCCACCACTAATAAATATATATATATATATATATATATATATATATATATATATATATATATATATATATATATATATATGCGCACTCTTTTACAGGCAGCACTCACTTTGCTTCTCTCCAAAACCAAACCACCAATTAACCAATAATTACCAATTAAGTACTTAAGGCTCCAGCCACATTCTCACATGTATTTTCGCAGGGAGGAATTTAACCCCCTCCCTGCCGATCCAAACTAAACTAGAATCACAATAAAAAAACATAATGAAAACAGTAAAAATAATAACAACAACAAATCACACACATCTAAAAACACTCCCTGATTTAAAGAATACTCTCTCTCATCATGATGCCTCTTTCAGTGGCAGTTTATGACTTCCACTGAACCTGATGCAGTCAATTATGCAGGAAAGAACACACCTATTCTTCTGTACAAGAAGACCTTTGCATGAAAATATGGCAACCTTTCTAAATCTGAGTTTTTCAGTTTAAAACAGTTCCCAATATGAGAAGCACTGCACTCATGTTTCTTAACTTTCTCTAACCAGTGTTTTAAATCATTGATTACGGTTTTGGCGCAAGCTATATCCACTCCAAACAAGATGCGTGGAAAACAAAACAATGTTTTTTTTGTTTTTTTCTTCACTCACCGTCAGCCAATCCTTCCAGTCAAACCATGACACACAAGTTTTGTTTCTTGTCATTTTGTGTAATTTTAATATCATGAGGCTGGTGTATACCCAGCCTTTTAACCTCCAACTTTTCTTCTATTCACATAGAAAAACAGGCCTCTGAAGCAAATTGTCGACATAATTAATTGTATACTAGCCGTTTACCCTCGTCACTCAATGAATAAGTGGGAAACTGGCAGGCTGAAGGGTTCTATCGGTAGTTTCTGTAAATACTCGGATAAATCTTGGGCTGTCGTAGATTAGCACCATTTTTGCGTCAACTGTAGGGAGTCCCTGCGAGCCCCAACTGATGAAATGATGAACACATAATTCAAACAAAGCTGAGGGCTAACGAAATGTACCCCTCTCCGGACTATATATTATACAGCAAAACTATCAGCAACCTGTTTCTTTAAAACACTGCAGGTGGTTCTGGAACACTAAGTTACAAACTAAACAGGTACTATAATGGAATAGTAAAAATGTACATGTGCATGGCTGTTGGGATTGAATAACTCAACCTTCTGGTCTTGTCACACTCCAACAGTCCTCAGTTTGCTAGTAAAGTACATGTACATCTACATTCTTATTAAATCAGTCGGTATTCATCGTCAAGCTTCAGTCTTTTCTTCCTTTTATTCCTACTGAGCGATCGACATGCTGTAATGAACTAGGGATGGGCATTTCCATTATCCTATACACGTAATGTACTAAACGATTATTATACTACATCAACGTGCCACTGGCAAGAAATAATGCTTACATAATACCAAAATCCAAGCAGTCCTAATATGTAAAAAAAATAGCAATTGACATTGCTTCAATTAGCTCTTTTTATTAACATGAAGTAACAGTATAATACAAGTACAGTATGCATAAAGCACAACTTCTGCATAATTTCTTAACAGCAATTACAGGCGACATAATAAAGTGCAGATTATAGCGAATCAATAAACAATGTCTTTATTAGACAGCTATAAAATATAAACAAATGTTTTACATTAGGTAACATATTGTAGCGATCCTGGCTTTTGCGAGAGCTGGACTAGAGTCGCTGGGATGCAGTATTGTAAATGCGTTGTTATCTGTTCATTCCCTGCGTTGTGTGCCCGACCACGCCATTAAGAGAATGTATACGGGGAGGGTATAAGGGTGTGAATGCAGGGTGGGAAGGTCGTTTGGGGACCGTAGTTTAGGGGGTGAGTGTGTGGGTGTATAGGGAGGCTGGGTCATTGTTTATGGAAGTTAATTGAGGAAGTTCTTTTGTTACAGGGAATTAGCCAGTTCCCCCCCCCCCCTCTCCTCCTCGTCTTCGAGGGTTGGTTTAGCCCTGAGGGATGAGGACGATGGGAGCTGACGTCAGCAGGCTCGGAGAGACTTTTTGGGTGGATTTAGACGGAGCGGAGGGTGATCGAAAACCTGTTATTGTTAAAGACGAATTCGCCAGTTTAGATAGATAGCCGATTACGCTGATATACCGAATACCCCTGTTGTGTGTGAGAGGTATCCGCTGTTGCTGTGAAAGTGAAGTGGGTAGGCATAGACACTAGTAGGGTTTATTATTTTGGCGTGGGGCTGGGCCGACAAAGTCCTGTATAACTGTGTTAACGAAACCAAAGAAATAAACGACTGGCTGTTTTATTATCCTTAACATGGCTTCTGGAACCGTTTCTTTATTACTTATCTTAAAATAAGTCTCATAGCGACGGCAAGTCGCTACACTGGTGTCAGAATAAAGGGATTAGAACCCACTCGCTAAAAAAAAAAAAAAAAAAAAAAAAATGACATCGCCACCGACTAGGACAGATGAGCAACGGCTGGGGGCTATTCCAAGGATCCTCCCGGAGGGGAAAAGCGTCCAAAAGACACTGGACGAGCTACAGAGGAAAGCCACAGTGAGACAGGAATTGGAAAAGAGGGGTCTGATGCAGGACGTGGTGGAGTTGTGGAGACGGGAATACGCCACGTGGGAGGAGAACGCTGCAGGTGCAGCAGCTAGACCTGCGCATGCCACGTGCACGCAACCGGACGTAGGGGGGCAGAAGGTCGGCCATTTGGAGACACAAGGCGACCAGGACAACGCGGCCTACACCGGAAGCGGAGATACGGGTAAGCCTGCAGCACAGATGTTACACCTTATCAAAGAACTGAGCCTAGAAGAATTAAGCACTGTGCTGCCAATAATTAAAGCCCAGCCTGTGTGTCACGAGACTGTTAATGAATGTATGACTGTATTGGGGAAAAGGTTAGATAGGCTCCGGTATGAGCACCGCTCCGATAGCGGTAGGGGGGAAGACTGTTATAATGTGCAACCTGCGATGGCTCAGGCGCCGTCCCTACATTCCCCTGACCAGGCTGTAGCGCAAAAGGAGACAGTGCAGGCACAAACAGACAAGGCCCAGGGCCAGAAAGAATTGAAAATTGGAGGGTTTGATGGGAAAGCGTCCTGGGAGGCCTATCGGACTAAGTTTGAACTCGTGGCTGAGATTAATGGCTGGGATGCAAAGCGTAAAGCTGATAGACTCATCGCGGCCCTAGAAGGCGAGGCCCTCCACACCTTGCTGGAGGTTAGTAAACCGGAAAGGCGCAGTTATGAGGCTGTTGTCCAGGCCCTGGACTGTCGGTTTGACGGGACTGAAAACCCCCTCACCCTGCGCCAGCAGCTTAAAGACCGCTTCCGCCGCCCCGGAGAGCCATTGGGCCAGTTCGCTGCCGATGTCCGCTACCTGGCCCGCCAAGCTTACCCTGAGTTCCCCACAGTCATACAGGAAGAGCTTGCCACTGATGCCTTCCTCCATGGGCTCACCCCCGGTGCTGTACGCAACCAGGTCCGCCTCGATACACCCCAGACCCTCGATGCTGCCCTCGCCCGTGCCAAGCTAGCTGAAGTCGTCCTGGGGGAACAGTCACCACTCCCCAGCACTGCCAAACATCCTCCTCGGGCCAGCACCCGCCGCATCCAAAGCACCCCAATGCGCTCCATGGAGCTGGAGCCGCCACCAGATGCCAGGAACGATCAGAGCCTACCCGGGAAGCCTGAGACCCGCATCTGCTGGCGGTGTGGACAGCGGGGACACCTCCGGCACAACTGCGGCACCCTCTCTCCTACCTCTCCTTCCCTACAGCCGGGAAACGACATGGGACCGATGTAGAAGGGACACCACCGGCCCCAAATAACGTCCCATGCTCTTCCTCATCCACTTCGTCACCCTCTTCACTGCACCCTGCAATGCCCCTTCCATCGTCCTCTCGCCGCACTAAACGCCAACCTCTACCCACTGCCCCAGACCACGCCACCCCCAGGGTCAACAGCATCCGCCCCTGCCGGCCCACGGCTCAACTGACACCAGGCCACCTCGGGCGCAATGACTGCTACGTGGCGCTACGAGTGGACGGCGCCCCCTGCTATGCCCTGCTGGATACTGGGTCCACCGTCACCCTGGCACACCCCGACCTGCTCCAAGAGGGCGTGAGCTTGGAACCAGCAAAAGCAGCTCTGACCACAGCCAGTGGTGAACAGGCTGCCATGAAAGGCTGTACCCGGATGCGCATCGACGTGGGCGGTCGCACCTTCTTTCACGTGGTGTGGGTGGCTGAGATCCAGGAACCTTTCATTCTGGGGCTGGATTTCCTCCAGTTTGCCGGCGGGCTGCTCAACTTCCAGACCAGCTCTGTACAGTTTGGTGAAGGGCCGGTCATTCCACTCCAGGCCCGAAAACCACTGCCTGGGGACCCCAGTGCGCTAGCCCAGCGTGCCCAGGTCCTGTCCCCAGTGCGGCCCCCAGAGAGCCTACCCGCTGCTGAGGAAGCTGCCATCACCATTGCCCGGCAAGTGTGGACTGCGAATTGTGAAGGCCTGGAGGAAGGGCAACGCCAAAGACTGTGGGTTTTGCTACAGGAATTCCGCCACAGTTTTGCCACTGCCCCTGCCGGCGCTGGAAGGACCCACGTCGTCCAGCATCACATTGATACGGGGGATGCACGCCCCATCAAGCAACGACCCCGCCGGATCCCACCGGCCCGCCAAGCTGCCGCTGACCAAGCCCTGGAGGAGATGAGAACAGGTGGCATCATTGAGCCGTCTGGCAGCCCTTGGGCCTCGCCCGTGGTCTTAGTTCCAAAGAAAGATGGGACGTGGAGGTTCTGCATAGATTACCGGCGGCTGAACGATGTCACGCTCAAGGACTCCTACCCGCTGCCTCGGATAGACGAGTCCCTGGATCTGGTTGCCGGCTCCTCCTGGTTCTCCTCCCTCGACCTCAAGAGCGGCTACTGGCAGGTGGCCTTGGCCCCTGAAGCGCGTCCCAAGACGGCCTTCTCCACTGGCCGGGGGTTGTGGCAGTTCCGCGCCATGCCCTTCGGCCTCTGCAACGCGCCCGCGACTTTCGAGAGGCTCATGGAGAGGGTGCTGTCTGGGGTACCACCAACCCGGTGCCTTGTCTATCTTGATGACCTCCTGGTTCACGGAAAGGACTTTGAGGAAGCCTTGGCAGCTCTGAGGGAAGTGCTGACACGGCTACGGCGGGCGGGTCTTAAACTGCACCCAGAGAAGTGCCGGCTGCTCCGCCGGGAAGTGTCCTTCCTGGGCCACCAGGTCAGCGCCGCTGGCATCTCCACTGAAGCGGACAAGGTCGCCGCTGTGCGAGACTGGCCCCCACCAGCCAATTTGCGCCAGCTGCGGGCCTTCCTCGGCCTTGCCTCTTACTACCGGCGATTTGTTGCCGGTTTTGCCACCGTAGCTGCCCCCCTCCACGGCCTGACCCGGAAGGGTGCTCCCTTCGACTGGACCCCTGCCCACCAAGAGGCCGTCGACGCTCTCAAAGAAGCCCTGTGCACTGCCCCAGTGCTCACCGCACCTGACCCCCAGCAACCCTTTGTGCTGGACACGGACGCCAGTGACGAGGCCATCGGCGCCGTACTGGCTCAGCAGACCCAGGAGGGGGAGAAGGTAGTGGCTTACTTCAGCAGGACACTCAGCAAGCCAGAGCGGAATTACTGTGTCACACGTCGGGAGCTGTTGGCAGTGGTGGACGCCATCCGCCACTTTAAGCACTACCTGTGTGGGCTGCCCTTCACTGTCCGCACAGACCACGTTGCCCTCCGCTGGCTCATGTCATTCCGGGAGCCAGAGGGGCAGGTGGCTCGCTGGATTGAGCAGCTCCAGTCCTACAACTACACCATCCAACACCGGGGGGGAACGGCCCACCAGAACGCGGACGGGCTGTCCAGGAGGCCTTGTGCAGCAGACCACTGTGCCGGATGTGCTCGGAAGGAAGACAGGGAGCGAGAGCTTACCGCAGAGTCTACGCCACGGTGCCGAGCAGTGTTCTCCGGAGAGGGACCGGACTGGCAGGCACGTCAAGAGCAGGACCAGGAGGTGAGCACGGTCAGACAGTGGGTCACCGAAGGTCGAAGACCTGCCTGGGAGGAGGTGGTCGCCCAATCCGCCCTGCTCCGAGGCCTGTGGTCACAATGGCCTGGACTGGCCATCCAAGATGGGGTGCTGAAGAGACGCTGGCTTGAGCCTGCTACGGGAGAGGCACAGTGGCAGATTGTTGTCCCCAGGGCCTACAGGGACGAGGTGCTGGAACAGAACCACGGCACTCCGGGCGTTGGTCACTTTGGAGTCACTAAGACCCTCCGCCGCCTCCGCCAGGCCTTCTACTGGGGCCAGTGCCGCCGGGATGTGGAGGACCACTGTCGCCGGTGCGATGCATGCACTGCCCGCAAGGGACCCCAGAACCAGTCTCATGCCCCTCTCCAGCAGTGCCCTGTCGGTGCACCCATGGACCGAATTGCCGTGGACATTCTGGGCCCCTTTCCCCGCACTACACGGGGTAACAGGTTTGTGCTGGTGGCGCTGGACTATTTTACAAAGTGGCCAGAGGCCTACGCGTTGCCGGACCAGGAAGCCGAGACGGTGGCAGAGGCGCTGGTGCAGGGCTTTGTCAGTCGCTTTGGGATCCCATCAGAGCTCCACTCGGACCAGGGCAGGAACTTTGAGTCCCGGGTCTTCACTGAGATGTGTGCCCGGCTCGGGATTCACAAAACCAGGACCACCCCTCTGCGCCCTCAGAGCGATGGCTTGGTTGAGCGGTTTAACCGCACCCTGGGTGCTCAATTGGCTCTGGCGGTTGCCGCTGATCAGCGAGACTGGGACCTCCAGCTTCCCCTGGTACTCATGGCTTGCCGCACTGCTGTACAAGACTCCACCGCTTGCACCCCCGCGCTCCTTATGTTGGGGCGGGAGCTGAGGACCCCGGTGGCCCTGACTTTTGGTCGCCCTCCGGACTCCCCTGCAGCTGTCGCCGGACCGGAGTATGCCCGGAAGCTGCAAGACCGGTTGGAGACGGCCCACCAGTTTGCTCGACGGCAGATGGAGGTTGCAGCGGTCCGGTAGAAGAGGGGCTATGATGTACACACCCGAGGACCGCACTTTCAGGCCGGGGATCTGACCTGGGTCTACAGCCCCAAGAGAGTCAAAGGACGCTGCCCGAAACTCGACAGTAAATGGGTGGGCCCCTGTCCGGTGCTGGCGCGGTTGGGAGAGGTGGTCTACCGGGTCCGCTTGCCACCAAAAGGTAGGGCTGTCGTCCTGCACCGGGACCGCCTCGCCCCCTACCGTGGTCGGGCCCATCCTGCCTTCCTTGCTTCTGCCCCTGGACCCCCTGTTTCTGCCCCTGACCTTCCACTTCTGCCCCCTGGTCCTGTGCCCCCTGCCTCTCGCCCTTCACCACCAGCCCTATCCCCGGAGAGTCCCCCTCATTTGCCCCATGGACTGGATTCACAAGCCAGGGGGGTCCAATCTCACGACCAAGGGGAGCAAGACGCTGTCCCGGGTGCCCCCTCATTTCCCTCCGCGCGCCCCTCCCGGCAGCGGCGATTGCCAGATCGCTATAGACATTTCGTCCTCCCTCGGGGACGAGGGACTGAGGGGGGGGCAGTGTAGCGATCCTGGCTTTTGCGAGAGCTGGACTAGAGTCGCTGGGATGCAGTATTGTAAATGCGTTGTTATCTGTTCATTCCCTGCGTTGTGTGCCCGACCACGCCATTAAGAGAATGTATACGGGGAGGGTATAAGGGTGTGAATGCAGGGTGGGAAGGTCGTTTGGGGACCGTAGTTTAGGGGGTGAGTGTGTGGGTGTATAGGGAGGCTGGGTCATTGTTTATGGAAGTTAATTGAGGAAGTTCTTTTGTTACAGGGAATTAGCCAGTTCCCCCCCCCCCCCTCTCCTCCTCGTCTTCGAGGGTTGGTTTAGCCCTGAGGGATGAGGACGATGGGAGCTGACGTCAGCAGGCTCGGAGAGACTTTTTGGGTGGATTTAGACGGAGCGGAGGGTGATCGAAAACCTGTTATTGTTAAAGACGAATTCGCCAGTTTAGATAGATAGCCGATTACGCTGATATACCGAATACCCCTGTTGTGTGTGAGAGGTATCCGCTGTTGCTGTGAAAGTGAAGTGGGTAGGCATAGACACTAGTAGGGTTTATTATTTTGGCGTGGGGCTGGGCCGACAAAGTCCTGTATAACTGTGTTAACGAAACCAAAGAAATAAACGACTGGCTGTTTTATTATCCTTAACATGGCTTCTGGAACCGTTTCTTTATTACTTATCTTAAAATAAGTCTCATAGCGACGGCAAGTCGCTACAATATCATATTAAGTACTGTACAATATCCAAAATCCTTCAATATCCCAAAATGCTTTGTGATATGTTTGACGAAATACTCAGAGCAGGCGCCTGAAGGACTTGCTATCAGTGTACACTCTGCACTAGGTATTAATTTTTATGCTTAAAAAATTCAGGACATCTCTATTAAACTAGTGGGGAAAATAACAAAAGCACAATGTTAAATTAAACGACAGAAAAAATTAAATACGAGTTAAAAGTAGGATTGTAGGATCACAGTTGACAAGTCACTTAATTTGTTTGAAATAAAATTAAGGGGACCAGAATCAGGCTCAGGCAAGATATGAAGGTAAAAACAAAGATTGTTTTGTAATTAACAGAAGTTTATGATTTTAATTATGAAACAGAATCAGCTTGATTTATTTAAAGGGACATCAACTGATTAAAAATAAAACTTGAAAACTTAAAGCTTAAAGTGTGTTCACATTTATTTTTCCAAAATACTTGTTTTATTTCTTTTTAGCAATATGGACCTCTATTAATATGGGGCATAACACATTATTATAAAATAAAATACAGTGCATGGTGGGATACTATCGTATTCATTTCCACTGTTCATTGCGCTGCTAGGAACTGTAACCAAACAATTTTAATAGTGTGTGTACACATTAAGCCTGACTAAACATGAAACAGTACTTCAGTGTGGATGCTTTGAGCTGGATTAATTAGAACGGTTTTGAGTACGGTTCTCGAGATTAGTTAGTGTGTACAGAGCCTAAGTGTAATAATAAAAGTACTGTGGATTGCCTGCAAACCTGTGTGAGGATCATGTCCATAAATCTGGATGCTAGTACAACTAAAATACGTTCTTCACGAAGCGCTGAAACCACTAGATAGCCAGTCACTTCATTCCCAATCACGTTTTCAAACTGTGATGATTGTGCATTATGGTGTGAACAGGTCCTTATAAAGGTTTATCATATTAAAAGCCTAGCTTTTGTGTAATAGCAATGAACATTAATAAACATGGCAATATCGACTTGTTTATTAAAGCCAAAATGGATTTGGTTTACAATTATTATTATTATTTTTGTATAACATCCTGAACCTTATTTTTAAAAAGCTCAAATCAGTCTTATCTTCAACACCTATGCAAGCTGCTTGAGTTAATTGCTGCTGTTAATGAGATGTACTCAGGCTGAGAGATGAAAAGCTGTAACATTTAGAAAGGCAAAACTACAATGTATATTTAGCTGTAGGAGTTAGATATTCTGTAATGCTCATTTACATGAATATTTACCAAGGTGATGAATGTGAGACTAGTTTAATTATAGAGGACCATAGGAAACTTGAAATGCATATTGATTGAGGCACGTCAGAGCTTTTTAAAAAATGGTTCAAGGAAAAGCAGAAACAAGACACACATTACCAACCAAATAGCATGAAAGGCAAGTGGGCGAGAGTTCAGTATTCACTTTTGTGAACCTTATATATTCCTTATACGGTAACAAACACTGATGAATTTCGGGATTTTAAAAACATTTAGGAGATACAACAGGCTGAATTGTTTTGCTTTTTTTATAGCAAGCTTTTTTTTTCTTTTTTTTTTTACTGTTGCTCTCAAACTAGTCATAATAGAGGAAATATGACTGCCACCATGGTGGATGGATCACCTTTATAATGAAGCAATCAAAACCCTTTTTTACATGTGTAATCATGTCACACTGTCATCAGAAAACCGAAAAAAAGAGAATTTAATGAATCGCAAACATAACAAACACAAGTATGTAATTATCTGTGTTATAAACAGACACAGTGTCTGTCCAGCAACAGCTAAAACAATGGCTTGTCAACTTACCTCAAGAAAATGAGTCATTCCTGTAACATCTTCATCTGGAGTCCAAAACTACAGCATCGTACTTTAAGGTCATGCATGTGTATAGAATACACATTTTTATAAATATACAAATCAGGATGCCAAGCCAATAATAATAATAATAATAATAATAATAATAATAATAATAATAATAATACACTTAGATTTCACCCCAATGATCCCAAGGCACTTGGTAATAATATATGGCACCAATGGCTTGTGGTTGAGGCCAGGTATAGGGTTTGGGCCACTTTAATTATCCACTTGAACCCCAAGCCAATGGATCATATTTCATATTGGGATTCGAACATATACATAAGGTATTAGATCCACCAGCTGCCCTTCCATCTACTTCAGCTTGCTATCCTGTAAGGACATAACAATCACATTTCAGTAACCATAAAATAGATCACATGCACTGTATAAACTGCTTTCAGCTTGTTTCTATTTGTTTATGAACTGTAGCCAACACATGCTGACAGGTCCTCAAACAACATCAAGGCAGTGGTATAGTTCCAGCTTAAGAGCAGAACTGAGATGGAACCGGCCTCAAAAATAACTCAACCAATGAGCTATTCTGCTTGCTCCTTCCATATACAATTCCCTGAAGGATTTTAAAAGCACATCTAGAATCAGCACATGACTTAATCAGTGTTATTACTATTTCACTTTCAGTTCAATGCACTGAAGGCGTGTATTTATCTGCTGTCTCCAGATCCAAAAATAATCAGCATTAGCACATTAAAATACCATGCCACAGAATATCCTCCAAGACGATAAAGAAAACAGTTGAAATATAAAATGAAGTTCCTTCATAAGAAGCTCAGCCGGTCAAGTAAAAGCAAAAGACCCCAAGAGCACAAGTGATAAGAAATTCCCCAGTAATTTCAGCCTTAAAAAATGATAAAACTTCAGAACACTTACCAAGGCAAGTCCCCATCACATCTCAATAATAACAGCACTGACACCTGCCATGTGTCTCAGCATTCTTCTAGCAAAGAGACAATGTAAAAAGAAAATAAGTTTCTCTTTTATCTTTTCAAAAAAAACCACAGGTTATTTGTTTCTTCTCCAATAGCGACGTGTATATGGAAATGTCACAAACAAAAACAATCCTCGCTCATTCAAGTTTCCCAAACAACTCTTCTGACAATAAAACAAAACAAAAACAAAAACCTTGTCAGGCCTTTCAGATATAGAGCTTCCCTTTTAAAAATGCTAGAAAAAGTTATGGAAGCTCTCAAATTTGCAAAGCACTGTGCAGATGATATCTCCGTCCAGGCAGTTTGAAGTCTGGGCTTGCTTAACTGGTTGTACTGGGAAGGTGCACTGCTATAAGCATCCTACTAGTGTTGCCACACCATTTCCTGCCTCACAGATTGACCTGTAGATAGCAGGGTGACTTACGATGCAAGACACGACTCTTAAACACAGAATCCCTCTGAGGAAAGGAAAAAGAAAAAAAAAAATCTGGAATCCCAAATAAATCTGAATTTTTCAACAGGTGAAACAGTCTTTTTCCTTCTGCCCCTCACCTCTTGCTCTCCCTGTCTTGGGTTAGAGTTCAAAGTGACTATTATTTGCCTTGCAATCTGGCAACCTCTGTTCAAATCAATGCCAGGTCTGTCACAGCATTCTGCTGCATCGCATTTGACTCAGCCTCTCTCTCTCTCTGTCTCTCTTGCTCTCTCTCTCTCTCTCTCTCTCTCTCTCTCTCTCTCTCTCTCTCTCTCTCTCTCTCTCTCTCTCTCTCTCTCTCTCTCTCTCTGTCACATGTGAGAGGGAAGGAGGAGGCTAAAATACAAATAAGCCATGTACCCAGTCTTTCTTAAAGACACAATTGTGCATTCTGTCTCAGAAAGGTCCTCTTCAATATATATGATTATGCACAGCCCTTTCCTAATAATTAACACATGGATCTTATTCATACTTCTTTTCATTCCTGATTGCTTTCAATTTCATAAATGGGCCATGACTTAAATACAAATAATAAAAGCAGGCAAAAACTGGCTAAACATTAAAGGGCATCTATCTGGCATCCTCTTGTATCACAGATAGGGCAGTCATATGGCTCCTGGGACAATTCCATACCAGAATAGTACTTAAAGGCATGTAAAAGGTACCTACATGTATGAGCTGTGTCGTCTCAAAGGGATCTGTATTTTCTCATTAGGGGAGAGCAGGGGAGCTATAAGTCGTACTGAGAGCTGTTATACTTTGCGTTTGTCTGCCATTTTAGCAAGATAAAGGGATTCAACCAAAACGGCACTGCAGGGTCCTGCTGGAATTCTGTATATGTTATTAGCATTCTGTGCACCCTTTCGCTGTGACCAACATTTGCTCATAATGTGAATTTAATAAGCTTTTTAATTGTGTAATACACGTCCATTTATGAATCATCATAGTCATTACGCATGCACGTTTATATTCATTACTCGGCACACCCCTTGGTTTGCCACGTTCTTCACTAAACTTAGAACTCATTTAAACACAGCTGGGTAAGTCAACACTTTGGGGAAGATTTTCAAAACATTTTTCGGTAAAGAGTAAATTACTCATTTTTTGAAAAAGAGAAAAATACCCGTTAAGATTACAAATTAGGTTGCTTGTCTCTCATTTTGTAACTTGGAGTAATTTATACTTTGGAGTAAAAAAATCTTTGAAAATCAGCCCCTGAAAATCAGCCCCTTCGTTTGTCTACAAATCATTTAGACAAATACACCAAATGCCACCCTTCAAAAGCACCAGATTCAGTGATTAACAATACCTGCAGCCTAGGAATCTTTGTAATTACAAATTGGTTTGTGACTCATATTTTTTTCTTTGGAAATCAAGCTGTAAAAGACAAATCTCCCCTGAGTTAACAAACCTACAGCAATAGATTATTTGATCAAGAATATGTTAGTAAAAAGAGATCCAAAAACAGTGTTTTGAAATTTACTTTTGGGAATACAGCAAGAATATGTTAATATACTATAATTAGACAGACAAGGTGATAGAAACAGCTTCTTCATAGACGCACAGGAGACATTATTTATATATATATATATATATATATTTAATGTGGTGTTCCCGAATACGAATTCGTATTAGGATATGCACGAATAATGGTCTTCTTCCCAATATTAGTAATGGCCGAATAGTGTCTTTCATTTTTACGAATATTAGGTAGTACTTGTTGCAAATGAAGTGTTTGAAATCAATGAGAATTGGTCTCTCATTTCAACCACGCCTCCCTCTGCGGACACTGGCAGGGCACAGAGTCAGGCTTCAGTTCATTCGATTCGAGAGGGCTATAGGGAAAAGTAAAGTAGTCAAATTCATAAATGAATACAAATATGAATACTAATTGCATGGGCACAAATACAGATACAGATACAGATAATGGCTCTATGTACCACCCCTAATATATATATATATATATATATATATATATATATATATATATATATATATATATATTGTGAGAGAAAGGGTGAGGGCCCTTTAAGGAATGGCCGACGGGAAAAACTACAGGTCCCAGAAGCACCAGCGCCGCGATTAGAGAGGGCGGGGCGGGGTAGTTTAAAAGCAGGAAGACAGAGCAACCAGGGGTGTTGCCGTGGGGAGACAGTTCCTGGTTGTTCTGTGGATCCAAACAAAGAAAATCAGCGTCCTGCTGGTTTTTCCAGCAAGTCTCCGTGCAACCCGAATAATAAAATAAAAGGTATAGTAGTTTTGAATGTTAAGACAGTTTATTTTTGCAAATGTTGCGCTGTGTTTAGTTGTGACAGTGAGTGAGTATAATCACTGTGGGTGGACTATTGTGTAAAGGTTTGCCGAAACGACTGGCGGAAAAAGTAAAAAATGAGAAAGAAAAGAATTGTTTATTGCACACATAACCAAAAACATACAGGTTCAAGGAGGACTGAATTCAAAGACTGTGCTGAGTGTGTTTGTAGTGGCAGTACTAGCGCTGTTAAGCCACACTACCAAGGTGAACTGGAGGTTGTTTGTTGCAGTCTATTTCGCCCATCCCCCACCCGGGATTTCATAAGCTGTTCACTAGCGGGAGTCTGTCGACCAAACCAGCTGCAGTATCTGTTTCCTGGAGAGGGAGACAGTTTACCACTTACCTGGGCCTCTACTGTTTCCTGGAGTGGGAGGCTTAACCACAATTTACCTGTGCTACCATTGTCTTCCTGGAGAGGGAGACAATAACCCAACTTACCGGTGCTTCCACTGTTTCCTGGAGTGGGAGGCTTAACTACCACTTACCTGCGCTACCATTGTCTTCCTGGAGAGGGAGACAATACCCCAACTTACCGGTGCTTCCACTGTTTCCTGGAGTGGGAGGCTTAACCAAAACTTACCTGTGCTACCATTGTCTTCCTGGATAGGGAGACAATACCCCAACTTACCTGGGTCTCCACTGTTTCCTGGAGAAGGAGGCTTAACTACAACTTACCTGTGCAACCGTTGTTTCCTGGAGGAGGGGTCACTTACCTGACCTACCTGTACTACCGTTGAATTTCTGGAGAGGGAGACAATTCCCACTTACCTGTGCAACTGTTATTTCCTGGAGGAGGTGTCCCTTACCTGACCTACCTGTACTACCGTTGTCCTGGAGGGGGAGCACCGACCTGCTTACCTGCCATACCTCAGTCGTCCAGAGGGGGAGACTGTGAACCACTTGCTAGGTTCTCCAACAAAGGAGAACCCCTCGACTGCCTAGCCTAGAGAGGGAATAAAAAGTGAGATAGTTAGGAGCCTGTACAGGGCTGAGCATTGAGCAAACGCATGTGTATTGTAAATATTGTAAATAAAAAAAAAAACACTCACCAAAGTATACGAGTCAGCAGCATCATAATTTCCGGGGAAACTACGTCGACTAGAGGTGAAGCTAGGGTGGCAGTTTACAATATATATATATATATATATATATATATATATATATATATATATATATATATATATATATATATATTGTAAACCGGCTGGCACCACTCACGGTTCTTGCCCCTTTAAAAATTAGCCCAGACACAGAAATTGGAGGTTCAGAGCTTACACGCACTTTTAATAATACAAACAAAATGAAAATAAACAAAATAAACACCTGGCTCTTCCCGAGCACTAACTAAAACAAAAACAGGAACTCTAAACTAATACCGGACAGCTAGGCTGTTTACCGGCTGAAAAACAAACACAGTTTCGCATAGGTTTCACACACTAACTTTGAGGACTTACGACACACCGTACTTGACTGCTTCAGGAACTGGGCACACACCTTCCTGCTTCCTTCTTCCAAGCAGCCCCGAGCAAATTAACTGCTTCCTTTTTATACCCTGCACCTGGCTCTAATTTAATAATAAGCACCAGGTGCAGGGGATAATTAAGCAATAAAACAATAAGCAAATTAAAATTAAACAATAAAGCAAAACAATCAAACATTAAAAGAAACTAACAAAAATGTGCCTGCGCACATATCCTACACAGGGAGGATTTTAACCCCCCTCCCTGCTAGTTTTGCCAAGGGCTTCTGGGCGAATCCCGAAGTTACCAGTTTTGGCACTCGCCCACGTCCAGTCGGGTGAATCTAGATTGGTCCAGAACTTGAAAAAGACGATTGGGCGGAATCCGTTTTTTCAATATTTTTCACTAAATTTTGAGGCTAGCCCGGGCAAGTCTAGTTTTATCCAACACTTCAAAATCAATGCTGGGCAAATCTGGTTCGTCCATGCCATTAATTTGGGCGAGTCTAGTTTCATCCAAAAACTTCAACATTGATGTTGGCCGTATTGCCTACGCGTATGGAGGAGCGAGGCTTTTTAACGTTTAACTTTTTGGGAGAGATAGCTAATAAAAAGAGTGGTTTTAACTGCTAAAACCAGCCTGGTGTCCAGCCTTTTCTGCACCACTGCTGGAAACCCAGCACACAGTAGCTATATTGTTGTCAGAAGTGGAGGCTAGGCAGGTACCCCGACACACACTTGGAAGCTGGCAGGGGAAAGTGTAGAAATACAAAACTAGACTTGGCCAAATAATAAGAACATAAGAAACATAAGAACATAAGAAAGTTTACAAACGAGAGGAGGCCATTCAGCCCATCTTGCTCGTTTGGTTGTTAGTAGCTTATTGATCCCAGAATCTCATCAAGCAGCTTCTTGAAGGATCCCAGGGTGTCAGCTTCAACAAATAATTGGCATAGGCGAACCAGATTCGCCCAGCATTGATTTTGAAGTGTTGGACGAAACTAGACTCGCACAGGCTAATTCTGGGATTCGCCCGATTGGACGCGGGTGAGTTCCGAAAAAAAAATGGTAACTTCAGTATTCGCCCAGAAGCCCTTTGCGAAACTAGATTGACCCATGCAAAACTGGACTCGCCAGACCACTGGGTTTCGCCCTTAACATATATACACCACCCACTAGATATATTGCAGGTGTCAGGGTCCAATATAAATCTGTTATATAGCGAGGGCCACGATATAGCGAGAGACCCATAAAAAAACAAATAGGCTAACAAATACTGTACAACCACTCCCTCGTTTTATCGGGGACGTCAGGGTCCAGTTTTAATTCGTACAGCGGACGGTAATTGCTTCTCATCAACTTCAGTCTCCAATTAATTTCACAAGTCTTCCTCTCCTTTCTCAAATGCACAAACCCGCTGCATTGAAATAATCAATTTCCAACATAGGAGGCTTGTTGCTAGGGAGCTGATGTCACTGCCCTGTGGCTTTTGCTAGTGCATTGCTGCAACATGCGAACACCTCGTTGGCTAAAATAAAAACCGCTTCAGTAAGTAGATATTTAATTTGCTTTGTGTTATTGTGCAATACGTGTGTATATGATAACAGTATGATATTAATACTTTGTTTTTAATTGTTTTGTATATTGTTGTTTGTGATGTGCAGTACAAAATAAAACGAACAATAATTGTTTCCTATGTATATTACAGTAAAAATGGGGCGTCAACTTCAGGACCGCGATATATCCGAATTTGCAGTATAGCGATCGGCGATATAATGAGGGGTGGGTGTATATATATATATATGAATCAGTGGTTGGAAATTCTGGCCTGTGATTGGTTAAAACCTCATCATAGGAGCAAAAATAGATTGCACTATTACCATAGCATCCTTACACCACCGGGCAATAGTCTCCATCTGTCATGTGATTGGTTCACATCACTGTCAGTCCCACCCCTTTTCAAAGGAATGCCTTTCATCTTCACTCCTCACAACAAGAGAAAATTGCTAAATGTAAAAAAGTGCTCAATAGTGATTCTGTGAGAAAATGAATTACAAAACATACTACAAAAGAAAGATGCTCCAAACACTAAAATGGCAATTAAAACGTCACTGACACTTTTTTCTGACTATCTGAAATTCAACTCAACAAAAACAAATACGATGGGCAGGATATAAACTGGATAATGCAGCAGTCAGCAAACCAGACAGAGACAGGAGAAAACTGCTAACTATACGGTATTAACTTCAAAAACATTTTCTATTATTTATTTATTTAATTATGCTGTATCAGCTATATTTGATCAAAATATATAAAGTCGGATTTACTATCCAACCTTGCCTCGCTTATTTTCTTGACTCATATATTAAATATGTACTGCAGACTCAGCCATAGTGGAAAATTAAATGCCCCTCAGGAAGACTATTGTTATCTCCAGGCCTGCAGCTTCGGGCATTATAGCCCCCTGTCGGTAACAATAGTCTTCCCTCAGGGCAATAATTTTCCTCTATAGATCTCCTCTACAGTTCATATTTATAGTGGCAAACCGAGGTTTGTCTTGTCACTTTAGGGACCTTTTCAGACTTATCTTCTTGTGTAAAATGAACAGCAGTCAGAACCACAGGTAGGTTTTAACAGGGCTGGGCCTTTATATTTATTTACAGACAAAATAAACAAACAAGACAAAAGCCTAACTCCTTCAAGGAGTGCTAAACTAAACTGTTATTAGTTTTTTAACTATGTATGGTCAGAGGTGATACTTTATAATAATAATTATCAGACTGCTACGCTGTTTAAGAGTGACCAAACCATATATACTTCTCCAAGTATTTAACACAGTACCTTACTTCAGGTCTGCACACAGGTCTCTCCCCAGGTCTCAGCCTTCACACAGACACAGTCCAACAATTTTGACCTACTTATATACCTGCCTGGTAATTACAGACAAGTGTACTTATTAAATTAGAGCCAGGCGATTCTGATCCTGGCTCAATAAAACAATTACATTATGGCTGTGCAAAGCAGTATGTATACAGAAACATTAAAATAACTCATTTAAAATAACTCACATACACATATCTGTGGCACAGACACATTGTCTAGTCTCTTCATTTGTGAGATGTTCAGCATGACTAGACAGGTTGGTGGTGAATTGTTGAATGGGGACGGTGCTCGGAAGATGGAAGTGCCTGAAACAAAAGGCAAAAGCAGGTGAGATTTGTAGGTCTAATAGCAAATAGGGTGGCAGAAAAAAAATGACTGTGATTGAAGTAGAGTGAGAAAACTGTCTTGTCTCTGAACCTCATACAGCCACAGCCAGACTGATTTTGGAATTCTTACTTTTACTAAACTAAATTTGACTCTCTCAGACACCTTATACCTCAGAGTCCAGGTTATTTACATTTTGCTGGGAAAACAGTTTTTTTGGAAACTAGAAATGTATAACATACACAGATATCTTTACATGTCTGTTAAACTTTGCAAATATTTGTTGTTTATCGCATGAATGTATAATATCCTAACATGCTTTCCCTCAGCTAAAAGTCCATTGAATGTGTCCCATTCTCATTCACCCACTTGCCCTGAGCTGCTGAGCCACAAAATGCCTATGCTATAATTAGCCTTGACAATAGCAATGGTATCTTAGCAACAGTCTTTGTTTCTGGCTAACTAGTCTCTCTACATGTAGAATCAATGCCACTGCGGAACAGCACCACACGCTGGTAGACAAACATAGAGACGAAGTTCAGAGCAACAGACACACAAGACCTACACAATATGAATGCTATTAGTTTCAGATGTATTTGATGTCTGAATTCTCACATGATGATAACCCACTGTAATGTTTGCTTTTAACTTGCACTATACTCTATGAAACTTTTATAAGGGAACAACTGCTCCTTGTTGTCTTCACAATAAGGAAGTGGTCCAGACTACACAACTACGACTATCTTAGACAGCAAATAAAATTCATTTGATCAGCACATGAGCATAAATACCTGAAAACAAGCGTGAACCAGACATTTATTCTCTATTACCTAATACAGAAGTGAAGTGCATATTTCAATGATTTCATCTTTATTTGGCACTGTTCACCTGCATGCCCTTGCTGCTGTACTAAAGTGTATTATGAAAATGTTACTCATATTGTTAAGGCAAACACAAGAACCTATTCAGGGTTTCTTGTTCCAGCAGGCAATCAATACAAGTTGGATAAGTCATGTAAGACACCGGTGCAGATTAAAAAGGAGCCTGGGATGCTCATTAATGTTGGCACCTGCTCTTAACAAGGCAGTTCCAAGAATATTGGAGTGACTGCAGGAAAGTGACACAAAATGCAGGAATGATGAATTGAAGCAGGTGTCAAAAACATGATTATCCTTGTACCCCTGTGCCATTGTCTTATGGCAATACCTCAATTCATGCATCCTGTTTAAGCGTGGCTGTGGATTTAGGAAATTGCAAAACTGTTTGGAGTGACTGACAGTTACAGAATACAGTAACATTGTACATGTGTTCTTATCTCCCAAAGCTTCTTTGTCACAATGTGGTAGGTTTGTGTCACTAGCAGGAGGTTTTGTGCTGCTAAATCCTAAACCGAATGTGACTTTGCCATGTTTGTGCATGCACTGGGAGTGCAAGACACACAATAAGCCAGAAGTGAGAGCAGACAGAGCTGCTGCAGTATTGTTCTAATGGAAAAGGGGCAGAAGTTCCTTTTTTTGAGTGTTTTAAGTTACCAGTACTGAGCAATGTTTAAAAATCTGTGTATCTGATACATTATACTGCATCGAGTCTATACGGTTGAGGTAAACCGAACGCATTTATAAGTTTTGCAGATATTTTTAACAGAAAGCTGGTTTAGCTTGTTTGCAGACACCGTATTATGTGTACAGTAAACAAACAAACAAAGTATTATTATTATTATTATTATTATTATTATTATTATTATTATTATTATTATTATTATTATTATTATAGCTGATAGTGTAAGGTATTGTCCACATTGCCAAACAGGTAACACAGCAATAAGGACCCATGATGTCACATGAAACATACAGCCAGAGTGCTTGTATTCCTGTGTAAAGCCAGAGCGCTTGTATTTCTGTTTCTAATCGCTGTTTCTGCAGTGATCAGGGACACACCGCTGTTCTCAAACCCCAGTGCACTAGGATGACATCTTGATAATACATTTGAAACATACTTTACATTGATAAATGTTGTCAGGATGTTAACAATGAAAAGTAAAATTACAGGTACGTCATTTAAACAGTTGTAGTAACACTGCAAATTGGAGCAACACTACCATTGGAGGCCATGATTGTGAAGCAGAAATTATCTTACTTCGGCCACGTTATGAGAAACGAGGGGTTGCAGAAAACAATCATGCTAGGAATCAGTGAAGGCAGGAGGAGAGGCAGACTGCGGATGAGATGGTTGGACGAGACCAAAATCATAATAGGACAATCTCCCTGCGATCTCCGAGATGCAGCTATGGACAGGAATAGATGGAGGGTGTTCTTCATGGAGGTCTCCAGACGTTGTGTCCGACCTGATGGTACAAGGTAAAAAAGTAACATGTGAGGACATATAACACTATTTTTTTCTGAACCCTGCTACGTACTCTTTAAAACCTACATCAAACGTTTACTCCCTCCCAATAGTCCACATATCAAAAAGAATTATCATTATACCAGTTTCCCTATTTTTAAAATATATTCTAATGCTTCCGGACCAATACAGTACTTATTATCACTTTCCCAAGCTCTGTTTCGTGGTGCTGAAAGAACAACTTCATGTAATAGTATTAAGAAAATCCAAACAAAAATACCGTACCGTACCGGCAGATATGAAATTAGGAAACAATTTGAGAATGTAGGATAAGGAAGCATTCCTGTCTCTGTGCCCCTCATATGCAATTGAAGTAATAATAATAATAATAATAATAATAATAATAATAATAATAATAATAATAATAATAATAATAATAATAATAATAAAACAGACAGAATGGTAGTCCAGGAGCAGTTGTCTGTTATGGAGGCAGAAGACACTTCCAGAGCTATTTTCAAAAATGATTTTGGGCAGTTTAACCGTTGAAAGTTGTCAGTAATTTGGTTGCTGCTCTCGGGTCACCGCTGTCCAAAAATCCACTAGAAATTGGAACAGAACGCCTTGATAAAAGCACAGCTGGTAGATGTACTTTGCAAGGCAATTTACAATGCAGATTGCTGCCGCCCTGTGCACAAGTGGAGTCAGATCAAACACACAATGTAACCAGTGGAATTGGCTGCACAAGGAAACGGAACAAAATAATTCGTCCACATGTAACAAAGTAACAAAACCGTGTAAATCAAATAACTGAAAATGAAGTGACAGACATTCCTGATTTTTGTTATATTACATAAAACCATAATTGTACTTACCTACAGATGCCTTGACCAGACTGCACCCAGCTACCTCCAGACCCTCATCTTTCCCTACACCCCCACTCGACCTCTCCGCTCCTCCTGCTCTGGAAGACTGGCTCTACCTCCTCTACGCTCCCCTGCCTCCAGAGCCCGCTCCTTCTCCACCCTCGCCCCGCAGTGGTGGAATGACCTTCCTATAGATGTCAGGACTGCCCAGTCCGTGACCACCTTCCGGTGCCTCCTCAAGACTCACCTCTTCAGACAGCACCTGTAGAACTCCTCTTTTCCCTCTGGACACTTATCACTCTTCCTTAAATGCACTTTACTTGCTCTTATCTGCTCCCTATTTTACTGCATTTAATCCTATACTTTAGAGTACTGTAATCTGTCAAGTGTCATTTAATCTGTAGTATTTTGTATTTAATTATATCCTGATGTAACTATCACTGACAGTGTTATCTGCTCCTTTATTGAATCGTATGACATATCTTTTGAAGGATTCAGTTTGGATTAAGTGTCCCATCCAGGCTGGTTTGGAAGTTTTTTTTGGATATTACAGAAAAAAACACAATTGTTTAGGAAATAACACTATGTAACACAATTTTTGTTCCTGGGTAGTAAGTGTTATTTCCTAATTGCTTATGCCTCAAAAGTATAGAAAATGGCTATTATTCCCTACAAACTTTGCTTTTGTGATCAGGAGTGATATTTTGAAATTTACCTATTTCCAATGAGAAAACGGGCAAATTTGTGTCTTTTCGTTCACATAAAGTCAGAAAAAAAACAACATATTAATCCAAATTAACATGTATTTATACTAAAGTAATACAAAAATGACTACAAAAGATTTAGAAGTGAGTAGTTTTTCGAGATTTACGATTATACTGTAAATCACTTTCACAAATCAGCCCCCAAATGTAGTCTCCCATCATGTTCTCGTTATACAGTCCTTCATTGACAGCTCATCCAGGAGCCTCAAAGCCGTGCTGCTCCATAATGGTAACAAGTACCCGTCTCTTCCCCTGGCTCACTCGGTGCACCTCAAAGAGGATTACAACAGCATCAAGACCTTGCTGGACGCCTTGAAGTATGATGAGTACGGCTGGGACCCCCGGAAGGTGCTGATGCCACCACTGCACATCAAATTGGGCCTTATGAAACAATTTGTCAGAGCTCTAGATAAGGAGTCGGCAGCCTTCAAGTACCTTCAAGACTTCTTCCCTAAGCTGTCTGAGGCAAAGGTCAAAGCCGGTGTCTTCGTCGGACCACAGATAAAGAAGATCCTGGAGTGCAATGAATTCCCCAAGAAGCTCACTAGTAAGGAGAAAGCGGCTTGGAACAGCTTTGTCACAGTGGTTCAGGGCTTCCTGGGCAATCACAAGGCTGAAAACTATGTGGAGCTGGTTGAGACTCTGGTGAAGAACTACGGCACAATGGGCTGTAGGATGTCCCTCAAAGTCCATATCCTTGATGCTCATCTTGATAAATTCAAGGAGAACATGGGAGCGTCCTCGGAGGAGCAAGGCGAGCGCTTCCATCAGGATATACTGGACTTTGAACGCCGCTACCAAGGACAGTATAACGAGAACATGATGGGAGACTACATTTGGGGGCTGATTCGTGAAAGTGATTTACAGTATAATCGTAAATCTCAAAAAACTACTCACTTCTAAATCTTTTGTAGTCATTTTTGTATTACTTTAGTATAAATACATGTTCATTTGGATTCATATGTTGTTTTTTTCTGACTTTATGTGAACGAAAAGACACAAATTCGCCTGTTTTCTCATTGGAAATAGGTAAATTTCAAAATATCACTGTCCTGGTCACAAAAGCAAAGTTTGTGGGGAATAATAGCCATTTTCTATACTTTTGAGGCATAAGCAATTAGGAAATAACACTTACTACCCAGGAACCAAAAAAAAAAAAAATTGTTACATGGTGTAATTCATTTTTTATATTGACAGGGGAAGATAACAGTAATAAATTGAGATACAATATGTGTGGTTCATTTTGGATAAAGTGTCCCATTTGGGCTCAACTTTTGTATTTTTGTAGGAGACAGCAAGATTAATCACAGTGACATATGGTGTTATTTAAGTTGAATGCATTGCTCCCTCCAGGCACATCTGGCAAGTTTTTTTGCTAATTATAAAAAATCCATTATTTTTGATAATTATGGTGGGCTATTTGAGTATTTAATTGACATATGTGTCATTTCGTTTTAATTCGGTGCCCTATCCGGGCTTGTCCAGCTTTTACACATTCCCTGAGAAAAGATCAGTTTGTTGCTGGTTTTGATCCGAAGCTGGGAAAGGTAGCTTTGATAGGGCTTTTATTTTTCAAGACTTAATTATTATCGTTTGTTTCATCTCCATATTCCAATCCCCTGTTTCATTATTTTGTTTATAGAATTTTACATTTCATTCTTGATATTAGAGGAGAATCACACATCCCTGTTTGAACTGTGGTTTCACATACTGCATCCAAATGCTAAGTTACTGCAATTATTGTAATTGCACAGCGGTACACAGTGGCTGTGATCGCAGTTTAGAATAGTTTGTTCATTACCATATCTGTATCTACTTATTTAGGACAGCTTTGTTCTTCATTGTGGCAGTTTAGTATTAATTCCATTATCAGCATTATTAAAAAATAAAAGCTTACTGTGCTTTTACAAATGTGCCAATTTGAGAGGCAGCATTTATGAACTATGTGCTAATAAACCATATTTAACCTTTGCTAACATTACAATAATTCTGAGTTGTGTAACTCGTTTAGCTTCCCATTATACCACTGCTGTTTGCATGCAAGGTTGTATTTTTTTCACATGTTAGTATGCTCAGCTGCATATACCCCTTGTTCAATGAATTGAGTTTATTGGCAATCTGTCTGCACTTTATCTCTGAATGTTACTGAATACTACTATCCAGTACTACCAGTGGAACCAATCAAAATGCTTTATGATAATATCAAACAAAAGAGCAAACAAAAAATTTATTGAAACCCAAACCCACCCTGTGCAGTCATGACCACATTTCCAGACATCAAGGCCTCCAGGCCTAAACGCCATAGCCAGAGTGAACATGTGTGATTTTTGTTTGGACTTAAAACACAGAAATAGAACAGCTATCTCTAATATCTTTAGGCAAAAAAGTGTAAAGTGTCTGTTCAACACAGCTAATCGTGGCTTGTTTAAATATTGGCACAACCAGCCAGCCTTGGTTGATCTGAGCTGGCCCCCAGGAACATACAGTACTGTAAGTTAAGAGCTGAGCAAGGTAAGGAGGGGATGAAGTTCTCCCTTGGTGCATTCCTGAGGTGGTTGCTGCTGCTGCCTGACGACCCCAGCTGCCAACAATCACCTAATAAAGCCCTGCCTTTATAAAGCTGCAGATATCTGGAACAAATTCAGTTCTGAACTGGAATTAGCTTCCACTGGTCACTGTCCAGAGATCTCATTCTGATCCCTGACTCCTGCTGGTCACTGTCCAGAGATCTGATCCTGATCCCTGACTCCTGCTGATCACTGTCCAGAGATCTGATCCTGATCCCTGACTCCTGCTGGTCACTGTCCAGAGATCTGATCCTGATCCCTGACTCCTGCTGGTCACTGTCCAGAGATCTGATCCTGATCCCTGACTCCTGCTGGTCACTATCTAGAGATCTCATCCTGATCTCTGACTCCTGCTGGTCACTGTCCAGAGATCTCATCCTGATCCCTGACTCCTGCTGGTCACTGTCCAGAGATCTCATCCTGATCTCTAACTCCTGCTGGTCACTGTCCAGAGATCTCATCCTGACTCCTGACTCCACTCCTGCCGATCTCTGTCAGAGTTCTGAAGGCTACTACGGTCACAGATCCCTCTCCTGACTTCACTCTGCACCTTGTCTACCAACTGCAAGCATATTGCAGAAACCTGGACAGACTGGACCTGCCAGAGTGTTGCTGTCTTCATTGGAAATGCCAAATATTAGGGTTTTATTGATGGAACACTAGGGCCCATCTGCTGACCCAATATTATGTCCAGTGTTTCTGATACTGTACCAGACTCACTATATAGGAGAAACCAAACTGCATCTTCGGACAAGGGTGAATCTACACAGACATACCATCAGTAACAGAATTTCCAGCACTCCTATTGGCAACCATTTCAACATGCCAAATCATTCTCTGCCAGATCAGCAGTGTGTTAGTAGTGATTAGGGCTCTGGACTCTTGACCGGAGGGTCGTGGGTTCAATCCCAGGTGGGGGACACTGCTGCTGTACCCTTGAGCAAAGTATTTTACCTAGATTGCTCCAGTAAAAACCCAACTGTATAAATGGGTAATTGTATGTAAAAAAAATAATGTGATATCTTGTAACAATTGTAAGTCGCCCTGGATAAGGGCGTCTGCTAAGAAATTAATAATAATAAAATAATAATCTTGTTTTAAAGGACAATTTCAAGAACACACAAGACAAAAGAACTTAAATTTACTCAATAGGGATACTGGTTTTCTACCTCAAAATATAATTCGGTTCTTGTTTATTTATTTATTTATTTATTTATGTATGTATATATTTATGCATATTTATGTATGTATATCTAGTATGCATATATATATATATATATATATATATATATATATATATATATATATATATATATATGCATGCATATATTCACTCGATTAAAAATTTTGATCGGTTAATTTATGGGCATTAGTTGATTAATCTGTAGATTAATCTGTGCACATTTTTAATAAAGGTAGCGATCTTACAGCGATTGTCCTGCATAGTAATACTAAAAAATCAATAGAATAAAAACAAATAAATAAATAAGCCAAATGGGAATTTGGTCTTTTTAAAAGCATTTTGATTATTATTTTTATTTTAGTAAATGTAACACATTTTCACAGAACAACTGTTCTTTCGGGCCACTGTCAGTCCCATACCTGGCTTCCTGTACTTCTGCATCTAGCAGAACTTGAGGCACAGAAGAGATTAAGCCGTTCTGAATCTTGTAAGAGGTGCCCGAGAATACTGTGGCTATTGACAAATTATTGCTTAATATGCTGTTGTAGTCAGAAATCAGAGAAAGTAATTCCACATTATTTGTTTGAGGAATTGGTTTCATTGTGCCCTCTGAATGCCAGTTCTTGCTTGCCAAGGTAAACTACAGAATTAATCAAATATTTAAGAACCTCACAGTTTTTCTTATGTATTGTATCCCTACGCTTCTGCTCATCCAGTTGTAGCAGTGACTCACAAGTGACTTTGGGAATGCTGATGTTTTTGTGCTGACTTCGATAGACATCCTAGATTGCTGTAGCCAGTATCGCCTTTTCTGTACTGAACAAAAGACAGTTCCAGCAGTATCCTATTTTTAATTGACAGCTACCGGTAAGCCACGGATACTTGGAAGTGGCGAATATATCCCTTCCCTTCCTGTGTCAGTTCAGGTATTTGTGATGTATACCTCCATTTTTTCTGAGAAAGTTCTTCTAGAAGATTGATTCGTAACCAAATCGACTACCATGTCTCCACTGACTGACGATTTTTTTTTTTTTTTGTAAAAAGCAAATTCGAAATATTACTTCGAAGTTCTCAATATAATTCTCAATGACGGTCTCTATAATAAGCAATATTGTGTGAAACACTGTTTAACCTAGCATATTTATGTCCCACCTCTGCTTACTAATGATTGGACAGCTGCAAAACCAGGGCAGATCTTTGACTTTCCCATTGGTTAAACTCCCAATTATGTCCTGCCTGTACTCACTCATGATTGGACACCTGCATAACAAGGGTCAGATCTTTGGCTCTCCCATTGGTTAAACCTACTAAATACCTACAACTGTTTATGTCCCGCCTTCACTCACTTACGATTGGACTGCTACGGAGAAAATGCAGAACTTCCATTGGTTGATTTTATTTTATATAAAAAAAATAAAATTCTCCACGATTAAATTGTCAATTTGTTTTTTTTTTTATCTGTGATCAACTCTTTAGTTGAATAATTGGTCCGATTAATCTGTTAATTGGAGCAGCTGTAATATATTTTATATTATTATTATTATTATTATTATTATTATTATTATTTATTTATTTATTTATTTATTTATTTATTTATTTATTAGCAGACGCCCTTATCCAGGGCGACTTACAATCATAAGCAAATACATTTCAAGTGTTACAGTACAAGTAATAATACAATTAAGAGCAAGATAAATACAATGACTTTGGTTCAAGCAAGTACAAGTGTGACAAAATACAATTCAATAATACAGCAGGTAACAGTGTCAGTGATTGTTACATCAGGATATGATTAAATACAGAATACTACAGATTAAACACTTGGCAGATTACAGTACTCTGAAGTACAGGATTAAATGCAATAAAATAGGGGGCAGATAAGAGCAAATAAAGCGCATTTAAGGAAGGGTGATAAGTGTCCCAGGGGAAAAACAGAGGAGTTCTACAGGTGCTGTCTGAAGAGGTGAGTCATAAGGAGGCGCCGGAATGTGGTCAGGGACTGGGCAGTCCTGACATCTGTAGGAAGGTCATTCCACCACTGCAGGGCGAGGGTGGAGAAGGAGCGGGCTCTGGAGGCAGAGGAGAGTAGAGGAGGTAGAGCCAGTCTACTAGTGCAGGCGGAGCGGAGAGGTCGAGTGGGGGTATAGGGAGAGATGAGGGTCTGGAGGTAGCTGGGTGCAGTCTGGTCAAGGCATCTGTAGGCTAGTACAAGAGTCTTGAACTGGATTCAAGCGGTGATCGGGAGCCAGTGGAGTGAGTGGAGTAGTGGAGTTGCATGGCAGAAGCGAGGCAGAGAGAACACCAGGCGGGTAGCGGAGTTCTGGATGAGCTGGAGCGGACGGGTGGCGGACGCAGGGAGGCCAGCCAGGAGGGAGTTGCAGTAGTCTAGGCGGGAGAGTACCAAGGCCTGGACCAGGAGCTGGGTTGCGTAGTTGGTGAGGAAGGGTCGGATTCTTTGAATGTTGCTCAGGAAGAATCGGCAAGTGCGTGCCAGAGTGGAGATGTGCTGGGAATAAGAGAGGCAGGGGTCCAGGGTGACTCCGAGGTTCTTAGCGGAGGAAGAGGGAGAGAGTGTGGTAGATTCCAGAGGAACAGAGATAGAGAGATCAGAGGAGGAGATGGAGGAGGAGGGAAAGAAAAGGAGGTCAGATTTAGAGAGGTTGAGTTTGAGGTGATGTGAGTGCATCCAGGAGGAAATAGCAGACAGACAGGTAGAGATACAGAAGGAGATGGTGGAGTCAGAGGTGGGGAAGGAGAGGAAAATCTGAGCATCATCAGCATAGAAATGGTATGAGAAACCATAGGATGCGATGAGGGGGCCCAGGGAGCGGGTGTAGAGAGAGAACAGGAGAGGACCCAAGACTGACCCTTGGGGGACTCCTGTTAAGAGAGGGTGAGGTGTGGAGGTTGCTCCACGCCAGGTTACCTGGTAAGTGCGGTTGGAGAGGCAGGAGGAGAACCAGGCCAGAGCAGTGCCAGAGATCCCCAGGTCAGCGAGAGATGATAGTAGAATAAAGTGATCAACAGTGTCAAAGGCAGCAGAGAGGTCGAGGAGAATTAGGACAGAGGAGAGAGAGGCAGCTCGGGCAGACATAAGTGAGTTGGTGACAGACAGGAGGGCAGTTTCAGTGGAGTGAGCAGAGCGGAAGCCAGATTGGAGAGGGTCGAACAGAGAGTGGTTGGACAGGAAAGCAGAGAGCTGGCGGTGTACAGTCCGCTCGAGGGTTTTGGAGAGGAAGGGTAGGAGGGAGGAGACAGGATATATATATAAATACATATATATATATATATATAAAACTGCAGTGTACAAAATTGAAAGTATATGAAATAAAATGTTTTTTAAAAATGTACACAAAAAGTTTAAAAGATAAAAAAAATCTTTTATTTTCATGATGTTTCGGGCAAAAGCCCTTCTTCAGCTCTTTAAAAAGAAAAGTGCAGATTGCACTGTGTTTATATATATATATATATATATATATATATATATATATATATATATATATATATATATATATATATATATATATATATTGTGATAAATGTACAGGAGTAAGTAGTAATGCAACATAGAAGTGTGAGGTTCTATAGTTGCATTGTTACAGGGCAATTTATCACAAAGATTTGGGGATACGTCTTTAAATTACCCCACAGAGTAGCTGTCGTAGGGCTCCACTTCTGGGATGGCTAAAGGGCTTAATTAATAGCAGCTGGAAGGGGGAAGGGGAGCATTATTTAAGACGGTGAATAGCGAGGAGAGATATAATGAACAGCAACAGGGCAGTCGGGCAGGAGAGAGCGTTATGCTTTGTGTGTAGAAACAAGTGTTTAAAAATTAAGCAACGTGACCAGGAGCGTGGGACTCGTTTGCAAACACGCATCAGACCAGGAATACACGGAATACTGTGGAGGATACCAGCGAAACAAACTACGGACACGGCAAGACAACTACGGTGCAGCAAGGTAGTTGAAATAAACTTTTAATATTCTCAACGGGAGTGTGGTTGGGATTTTAGAAGGAGACCTGTGTCGTATATTTTTACGCTGGGAGCTGTGAGTGAAGACAGCAGCCAAAGACGGTTTTATTCCTGCGGTAACACAAGCGTGGAGTGTGTTGATATTTTTCTAAAAAGCGTGTTCACTGAACTTGGAGTGCAGGGTTCAGGAAATAACCCGCATGTAAAATAACGCTGGCACCAGACTGTTTCACAGCAAGTAGCGCGTTGTGCAGATCGTGCTTGTTTAAGGACTGAGTATTATTCAAAAGGAACCCCAGGACCCGCGGAGATGGGAAATCCCTGTAACAAATAACTGTGTGTTGGAACCACGAGTAATGGACTGTTTAAAAGAGAGTCAACACAGTTAAGTTCGAGTCTTTTATTTTTTTAGTTGTTGGCTGGAACAAGTTCGTGGTATATTGAGTTGGCTGTGGAGAAAACAAGCCTTGTTATTGTCTTTATTTTTACTTCATAACACGCTGGGATTACGTCATCCTTCTTGCCCGGGACATACCTGCAGGGGGCCCTCCCGATCATCAATGGACCCTGGAAACTCTCAGCAGGGATAATACAATTGCAAAAGTCAGAAAGGGAAACCAACCTGGGAGCTCTCCTGGTGGCGAGTGGTGGAATTGCAAGCCAGGAGACGTACAAGTGACTGAACTCTTATCACCCCAGAGTGTGTGTGGTGGTTTTTTTTTGTATTTGAGTTGGGTGAGGGCTAGCCTTGCCCAACTGTTAAGACTAGGGACCTGAAGTAGTTAAGACTAGGGGCCGGTGAGTGGGCTAGGTTTTTATTTTCTGGCAACCCCCTGGAAAGTTGTGTTTTTTTTCACTGTAAATAAACCCTCACTAGACTTCATTTCCTGCCTCTTGTCTGGTCCTTCATTAGGTTACCACCCCGAAACAGAGCTCCAAGCTCACAATATGTGTGTGTGTGTAATATATATATATATATATAGTAAAAGATCTTCTCTTTTTCACCGTTTGTTGCCCCTTTTAAAACACACCCAGAACAGACATGCACTTGTTTTTCAACGCCTTTTACGCGCACTTTTAATGAGAAATAAAATAAACAAAGCAAAACAAAACACCTAGCTCTTCTCGAGCTCTAACTAATACACACACTTGGCACTAACTAAATCCGGACAGCTAAGCTGTTTACCGGCACACTTAAAACAAAACCCCACACACACACTCACGTACCCTCTCGGCACGGCAATACGGTTGCCTTGCCGCAACCGGGCTCTTCACTCACAGCAGCCTCTTCCTGTGGGACTGCCGTCTTTTTAAACACGAACTAACTAATAATTACGCAATTAAATACAATTAACAAATAAGCAATGAAACAATACATCCATTAACAAATAATCATTAAACAATGAACCAATTAAACCAAAATACACACAAATACAAAACAAACACACACAAAATAAGCAAATATACACAAAACTATAAACAAACTGGCCGTTTCTTCATGGCGGACGCCACTCCTCTCTTGCCCCTGTGTGACACCTCCTCCCCCATGTCTTTTCAAGACACCGGCCATCTAACGGCCACCCCCCTCCACCCTTAAAGGACCACCCGCCCTCAAGTCCCAGGTCTTCCACCTTCGCCCTCTTCCACGGGCGAACTTGAGGGTGGGTTGCTCCTTCCTCCGGCGCTGCCAGGGTGGGACAGTGAATCGGCGACACGGGACCCCACCGGGCTGACAGGGGTGACTGGAGCGACAACCGGTGACCAGGAAGATGCAGCAGCGGGCAGAGATCTTCACCTGGGGACCGGCGCAGCGATGTCCGATCACCCAGGGGAAGCGAAGCGGTGACCAGAGGGAGCACAAGCGACTTCTGGGCAAAGCGCAGCGACCTCTTGGTGCTCGGAAAGAGCAGAGCAGGGAACCAGGTACAGAGCTGTGCCCGATGGTGCAGACTCCTGGGCTCCAGGTCTAGAGCAGGGAAGTCCTGGCCAACCGGCAGGGTGTCCAGGAGCACGGGGCAAGGGACCACCTGAAGCGGCGCCATACTGCCTCTCAGGGGTGGTGGTTGGGGCTGTGCTGGAAGCACCTCTCCCTCCAGCGACTGCCCCTCTTGCTCCGGCAGTTGCCCTTCTCGCTCCGTCGGCTGCGGCTGCCCCTCTCGCTCCGGCAGCTGCGGCTGCCCCTCTCGCTCCGGCAGCTGCCCCATTCACTCCGGCGGCTGCGGCTTCTGGAGCAACTGCTCCAGCCCGGTCAGCTCCCTCCTCTCCACTGGGGCTGACCCCATCTCTCTCTCCCACCTCTCCGTTAGCTCAAGTTGAGCCACGGCGTTTTTCTGGAATTTTTTTATTAATTCCGCCACACTTTCCATTTTTTCTTTCTTTACTGGGTCGTAGGGGCGCCCAGACACCCTGCCACCATATGTAAAAGATCTTCTCTTTTTCACCGTTCGTTGTCCCTTTAAAACACACCCAGAACAGACAAGCACTTGTTTTTCAACGCCTTTTACGCGCACTTTTAATGAGAAATAAAATAAACAAAACAAAACAAAACACCTAGCTCCTCTCAAGCTCTAACTAATACACACACTTGACACTAACTAAATCCGGACAGCTAAGCTGTTTACCAGGTTGTATCTCCCCAGTTCAGTGGGCAACACAGAACTGTATACAATCACTGGGGCCAGGATTAGGGAGGAAATAAATACACCAAGATATATTGTATTCATGCTAGATTTGCTCCAAACGTTTTATGGTAAACATGTTATAAACACTGTTGCAAGGACTGTGGTTATTATTATTATTTTTTTTACTTAAATAGATAAACAGGTGTTGATGCTGGCTTTGTTTAACTAACATGTTTAACATAATAGCAACTGGATGCATGGCTTCCATCATCTACAGGGGGTTACAGTTTTGTTCAATGGCTTTCAGCACCCCGACTTTAAAAATGGTTCCAGCGCCACTCTACTATCCCCACCAAATTAAAAAAGGTTGTGAAATACATTCCCAGTTCCAGGTGTCCATCACATATGTAAAAAGTTGTATCTCAGAGTGTGTCATTATACTACATTCTAGTTGCTTTTATTAACGCTGTCAATGTCGGGTACATCAGTGTGTCTAAAACACCACAGTACAATGCTGCATGTATACAAAGAAAATCTGTGAAAATGATTGCAAATCAAAGCACTGTAATACAGTATCTGGCAATTCACAAACTAGCATTCCAAAAAGCACTTACCGTGTTGTCTTCGTCTATGCCAAAGTGCTCTGACAGGTTTTTTACACCATGCGTGCTAATCCGAGAAAGCGAGCACACAAACTGGCTTTGGAGGTTGGCGAAACATTACAGCTTTTAACATTACAGTAATTATGTTAATCCCTTGGGTTCTTGTTTTCTTTTATTTATTATGGTTAAAATGGGCAGTTAGGTGAAGTGACAGCATGTCAAAAGTGAAACTGAATTCCCAAATGCAACTTTTTTTATCTGCAACTGAATCCATTCTGTCCTGCTAAGAGCTGAATTTACTGTTTTAGACAGTTTTTAAACAGTGTTTGTTAATGTATTTTATTGGATTTAATTTAATTTCCTGTTTGATCAAACTATGACGTGTAGAATTTCAGTTTAGAAGATGGCCTTCTGTAGTGACCTGTTCTTCAGCATGTGACACCTGCTGGTGAAACATTGTTTTTCAGGAGTAATCTGTGACAAACCAGTCTCCACTCAGAAGGACAGGTTAACTAAATTGCATTTTGCATTGACCGCAATTTTATCGCGCTGCCCAAGGCGTCATACTTCAACATGGCTACCACTGTAGTTTTAATTTAATGTCATGCTGTTTAAAATGAATACCAATCTTGGAGTTGGAGGACACGACTGCAATTACTGTGCAGAATTACAAAACGTTTTCATAAAGCTTTTACAAATGCATGGCCCCGGGGGAAACACTGTTATCAAGAAATATTTTTTTTTTTTATTACTGTACATATTACTGTGCATTTTCTAATATTTATTTGCTTATGTTATAGTGGGAACAGTTATGCACCCCCCCCCCCCCCCCAAAAAAAAAACTAAAAAAAACTAAACAAACAGATATGCCCAACAGTAAAGGCAATTTGAACTGCTAGCGGTGACTGTAACGTTGCTTTTTGGCTGAAACATAACTGTACTGGCAATGTCATGTTAGTCCTTCTCTTTCACAATTTAGCCTAATCATGTCTGTCTGTCCATCCATTCATGCCTCTGCATGGTGAACACAATAACAGGATTCATTTTATACCAATCTTCCGATACATTTATACAAATATTTTAACCAGTAAATGCTCTCTTTCACATTCTTCTCTGTGTTTATGAGGACCCACTGGTTTCAAATAAGCGTCCATAAGTAACTTTATTCACTGAGGACAGCAGCTGGACATGTTCATTTATGGAGGGAGTGGATGAAAGCAAAACTAAAACAATGTCAAATGTCTTGAAAACTATAGCACATGATAACTGCCTCTCTATAGTCTATATGGTGTGTGTGTGTGTGGGGGGGGTGACTGTGTAAACTGCAAATAATCATTTATTTTAAAAGAAAATACCCACACAATAAACCACTTGAAGAAATAGGATAAATAAGGTGTAGACCACAATGTAGTTTACAAATAAGTTGAAACACTTTAAGCTTGTATGTGAGGAACAAAAATAAAATCTACTTGCATGTCTAGCTAATAATTGCCATGATAATGTCCATAAAATTAGACAAATGAGTACAAAAAATTAGACAAACTTGAAACAAATTATTCTACAATAGTGATATATCAGTGCTTGTATTTCTTTTGAAATGGGATGCTGTCTTGCAGAGCTCTGCACGTGACTCTGGTCTGGACAGAACGTGCTCTGCTCTGTGAAAAACAGTTTCTTCTGGAGACCTGTTTTGGTGCACCAATATATTACATCAGAGGAAACAACTGCAGTTTACAGCAAAGTTTGTTATGCATAGAAAACTGGGGTGTTTGGATGCAAGGGAGTTATGTAATTATTTTAATGTGCAAACGGCAAGTACCAGACTAAACATTATATCCAAGCAACACAAAACAAAGATAAGCACAACAAAAATAAACTTTCATTAAGGAAAACAAAACAACTGCCCCCCTCTGGGACAATTAAATTAAACTTTTGAGGAGGTATGTGCTGCTCTGCCCTGTCCTATACTGGACTGTGGGGGAAGGTTACCTCATTTTACCTCCACCAAATATGATAACTTTCAAGATTCTGTTTTTACTCACACTTCACTGTTCTCTGTAGGTTGCAGCTTGCATTCCCTGGTAGTCTCCCCAGATCTGTTTATTAGAGCTCACTCAATCAATTTGTTGAGGACAAATACTGGCAGCACAAATAATCATATCTGAAATTATGTATCTTATCAGCCCTGCCATATTTTCCACCTGCCCTCAACCAAGATGGCCCTGGAGTCAGAATTCTTCCCACAGTATCTAATTGTTCCCCAGGGTCAAAAAGCCCTTAAGTTACTCTATGGCCAGTGCACTGTGCCACAGGACCCAAATATATAAAACAAAGACTAGACTTTTTATTTTGGGATAAAATACAGTCAGAACAGGGTCCAGAACCCAACTCCAGAAAAGCAAGCATGCTGCTCATTGGTAAAGAAATGTCCTTGGTTAAGAAAAGTTTCATCATGTTAATGAGGATAACTTTCAGGCCTTTGAAACCATTTTTACATAAAACCAAAACTGCTCCATATTTGCTAACAATTGTGGGAAAAATTGTAATTATTTTGTACAAAATTACCAAACCACAAGCAATTCAGACATTTAAATACTACTGAAGTTGTTTTGTGTTAGCTGTAGAATTTTAATTGGTGTTTCTTTCTAGTAAAATAACTACACAATTCAGAGCTTTGAGGAATATCTTTTTTTTTTAGAAGTGAGGATGTCATTCTATGCAGGTTAAAAGTTGTTTTTAATTGTTAATATTAATATATAAAAAGGTTCTCTACGGATTACCCGTAAAACGTAATCCATAGAAACAAAGTGCCGATAGGCTTTTTCCTCTTTTTTAATTTCTGTTTTACTTGAAGATGTAATTTATAATCTACAGCTGCAAGCAGTGTAGTGACAGGCATGTTTCAAGGGGTGGGGGTGGGGTTATAAATAAATGGTGTTTCTGGTCTGTCTGGTCTGTGGAGCCAGTTGTGTAATATCTGGCCTGTGGAGCTAGTAGAGCCTGTCTGATCTGTGGAGCCAGTTGTGTAATATCTGGCCTGTGGAGCTAGTAGAGCCTTTCTGGTCTGTGGAGCCAGTTGTGTAATATCTGGCCTGTGGAGCTAGTAGAGTCTGTCTGGTCTGTGGAGCCAGTTGTGTAATATCTGGCCTGTGGCGCTAGTAGAGTCTGTCTGGTCTGTGGAGCCAGTTGTGTAATATCTGGCTTGTGGAGCTAGTAGAGCCTGTCTGGTCTGTGGAGCCAGTTGTGTAATATCTGGCCTGTGGAGCTAGTAGAGTCTGTCTGGTCTGTGGAGCCAGTTGTGTAATATCTGGCCTGTGGCGCTAGTAGAGTCTGTCTGGTCTGTGGAGCCAGTTGTGTAATATCTGGCCTGTGGCGCTAGTAGAGTCTGTCTGGTCTGTGGAGCCAGTTGTGTAATATCTGGCCTGTGGAGCTAGTAGAGTCTGTCTGGTCTGTGGAGCCAGTTGTGTAATATCTGGCCTGTGGAGCTAGTAGAGTCTGTCTGGTCTGTGGAGCCAGTTGTGTAATATCTGGCCTGTGGCGCTAGTAGAGTCTGTCTGGTCTGTGGAGCCAGTTGTGTAATATCTGGCCTGTGGCGCTAGTAGAGTCTGTCTGGTCTGTGGAGCCAGTTGTGTAATATCTGGCCTGTGGAGCTAGTAGAGTCTGTCTGGTCTGTGGAGCCAGTTGTGTAATATCTGACCTGTGGAGCTAGTAGAGCCTGACTGGTCTGTGGAGCCAGTTGAGCCTGTCTGGTCAACAATATCAGAAGCCAAAATTCAGCTCATAGATATGCTTTCCATGGACTTATTTCCATGTCATAAATAAATATACCATATTTTCTGAAGGTAGTTTGCATAGCAATGTATTGTAAAAGCCATTTCTCCTACTATCATACTCACCTACATTCTGAGATCATCATACAGGACACAGCAGCGAAGCCGGGGTGAGGCTGCTGTAAATGTTTTTACTCAGCACTAAACCGTAGACCGTAGACATGATATTGCAGTTTTGAGTGCCACACCATTAGAATGTAGAAATGAGTGGAAAGTCATATGTTTGCTCATGAATGATTTTAAAGGGTTTCAAGTGCCATTTTTTCAGCCTTTTTTCTAAAGTTTACTTACTGTCTGTCATTCTGAGTGGTTATGAGTTCTGTTGCTTCAATGTGAGTTTTAATCCTTTTTGCCAGTCTAATTACGTCAGGGAAGATGAGCTAGTCTATAAATTATCTATGGTCTAGTCTATAAACTAAACAATTTAATTTCTGACACGGTTTAAAATTAGGACCAAACCTGTAATTCTGAATAATATATACACAGTATATTCAGAATAAGGTAAACACTATTCTGAATAAGGTATGTGGAATATGAACCTATCTTCTGGAATATTAGTTCATGTAAAAAGCATATTCTTAACACTTTCCTGTCTCTATCCCTGTGCATGTGTGAGACCACTGTCCATGTGATTGGCATACAGTATGTTAACCTTGTACTGTACTGTACTGTACTGTTACCCCGCCATTAATAGTACATTTGAGCACAGAGCATTTGTGTGTCGCGGTGACAGGAAGAATGTATTATCTAAGTGTGTAAATTCATGCCCAGAAACGCGAAGTTCAATACTTTATAATGCACAATGTTATTTTCAGAAGCATGTTTCTAGAAGCAATTTGGTATTTTATTTTTTCACTGATTTTAGCTTATATTTTAAAAGAAATGTGTATGTAGGACTGTGATCTAGGGGGCAGGAGCTAGGGCTCCTCTCCTATTCTGTCCTTCCAATAATCTCTGCCAATCTCCCTATTAAAACCCCGTAATGCCCTTGTTCTCTGTCTTGCACCCTCCCCTCCTCCTCCACTGTGCCGCTCTACCTCTGCAACTGCTGCTCCATCTCTGCAACGGGCTCCCTCTGGGGGGAAAGTGAAGCTCACTTCCCAACCTTAGCAGCCCAGCCGCACTAGCATCGTCCTCCACCAGGAAGGTTCTCCGCAAGCCAGAGGGGACCCATGGCCAAATCTATCATAGCTTTTGTTTTCCCATTCTCTCACCTTTAGCTTCCCCTTGGGGGAAGTATCGGTTACTTCCCAGCCTTGGAGGGTGATCGATTCAGTCTCAGTCTCCGTGAGGGTGACTCTTGCGAGCCAAGGGGAAAACCATGTACTCACAAAGCACTTCTATTCTCAATTCCCGAGGTTCCTCCTCCACGCAGCCCTTGCTCCTGTCCCGCGAATTACACATAAATGGCCTGTGTTTATGGAGTCCACAGGTTGATGCTAAAGTACAAAAGAGATCCAGCACCTACAGTATACAAAGATCACTGGAGAAACATTTTTATGCATTAATTATAATAACTAAACATAACATAGATGAACTTAGCATGGTTGCAAATTTATTCCTTCCAATATCACAAATTGCAACTGCAGGATGCCCTTCAATCCTGACAATATGAATATAGTATTATTCATAACTGTCAGAACGTCAGAAGGAAGTTTAAGGACCTACCATCAAATTACTTTTACTTGCTTTGTAAAAACTCTGCTGATTATGTCATTGCACATGCCTGTCTGCATGAGAATGTGGAATAATAACTGAATATTACATTCACTGGCATGTAAATCGATTTTCAAGAGTAATTATTTGGAATATTACAAAGTCCTCTTCTTTTAATGTTTTATATTTAGATCTGCCACTGTTTATTTCAGTTGAGTAGACCCGAGAGTGTACATAAAACATGTTTTATTTATACCTGTGTCAACCCCCTGTGTAAGGTTGGCAATAACACAGGCTGATTCCAAAACTTTTAAAAAGTAAAACCACAAACAGAGCTAAATGACTTGGGAGTGGACAGGAGTCCAAAACTAGTACACAGCCCGCCCAGAGTGCCCTTCCAAAAGTAACAGCCACCTCAGAACAATCCATCTCTGCTTTGAGGTTAAAATGCATTATGAGGGAGAAAAGTGACAACTTGGCATTCTCTTCCCTTCTTAAAAAATGAGCATCAGAGGTGGACTATCATCCTTCACTGGCAGCGAGGCAGGCTGGTTTGGGGCTAGATGATGGATGACCAGGTTGAAATGGAGGTCTCCTCTGAGATAGAGTAAGATATTGCTATAGTGCAGAGAGCTCAATCATACCAGCTCCCCCCACAAATGATAGCACAGGCTGCAAGGCAGAGCTCTTACTCTTCCTCTGTAGGAGGCTCAAGGTACACAAAGGACACTGCACAGGGATCAAAGGAGGCAAGGGAGGCAGAGCCTCCTCAACTTTTCAAAGAAAAAAAAAACTATAATATTTACTTATTGAGCAATCTGATCTGATAATATAAAAATAGCATTATAATATAATAATGTTCAATACATTGAAATACAGGTATTGGCTGAAATTTAAGAAGAAAATACATTTTAAACTAAACCCAAGATTCAACATTCCTAAATTAAGAGCAATTCTGGCTGTTGAGAGATGCGCTTAGCGCATCAGCAGTGGCAGATGGTGTTCTGGTCCTGGAGGATCATTTATTTTTTTATGAGGGGAGGCTCTGCCTCCATGGCAAACTCCTATCTCCCATTAAACACAGTAGTATCAGTAGCAGATTGCGTGATCTGAGCACAGGTTTTAATTGGAGCAGCCCAGAGAGTTTTTTTTTTTTTTTTATCAGAGGAGACAATGCCTCCGATTGCAAAGTCATGTCTGTGAAAAACAGTAGTCGCACTAGCAGATCACGTGATCTGAGCACTGGTTTTAATTGGAGGAACCACCCATATCCTCTCGCCCCCTGCCGAAGCACTATCTTTAAATGACATAAAAACATTACCTATAGGAGCAAATCAACAAGTACATAAATAAAGCATTTCAAATTGTGCTTGTCCTTGCTGTAACTCAGTCAAGACTGAAGAGCTACTTGTGTTTATCTTGCCTTGTCAAGACATCAGTTTCTTTTCCCATGCAAGCCCAGAGTACAAACAGTGAGTATAAACATGTCAAACATTTTGTCAGCTGACACGGTCACCTGTTTGCACTTTCCTTAGTTGCCTGTTGCTTTTGAACGAAAACGTTTTCACACTGTTTTTTAATATGTAGATCCTGTTTTAGGATCTACATACCATGGTATTCGTAGCTCTTCCCCCCTGCTCCCCCCCCCCTTCATGCTAGTCTACGAACAGAGATCAAATCTAGCACTTTAGGTTAATGATTTAAAAATATCTCATCAAAATGTTTAGTAAAATACATGTTCATTAAAAACTGGTAGTGAATCTACAACAGGTTGTTCTACTCTCCCACATTTCCCACTACATAATGTTATAATAAATACCCACCACCCTCAGATGAGCATTACATTCTCATGTCACACACTACCCCATGCATTATTATTCTCTCTCTCTCTCTCTCTCTCTCATATATATATATATATATATATATATATATATATATATATATATATATATATATATATTTTAGCTCAAAGAGCCAGCTGCCCAACGTTTCGATATGTTGTACATATCTTTCTCAAGGGAGCCTGTGTTTGAATCCAAACATTGGAGGTATTTATAGGTTTTTGACGGCATGACAACTACTTGTTATTGTTTACATTCAAATTCATGATTTATTCTTACATGATGTAATGGTGTTCTATATATTGTGACATCGTTTTTACTTCTATCTTTGAATCTGTATTCATTCTAATTAACACTACTTTATATAAACTTATATTTTTAATATATCATGCAATGCTGGCTTTGAGGATCAGTCTAGATTTGGCCTCCCCAGCGCATCAGCATGCACAACTTTTGAATGAATTTTGTTTATTTATTTAAATGTTATATATTTATTGAAGTTAATTAGTTCATTCTTTTCTGTTGAGTCCCGCTGGCATAATCGTGTTCAGTCTATTTATCCATTTACTTTCTTTTATTCTTCTATATGTCGCATTGTCTAATTTGAGCTGTTCTAATACTACAAACTTTACATCATTTATGTCATGTCCCTGACTGGTGAAGTGCTGTACTATTGGTTCATTCATTTTTTTATTTCTAATTAATGAAAGGTGGTTCTGAATTCTTTTATATAAAGTAGTTCCAGTCTCTCCAACATATTTGATTTCATCACATTTTTCACAGGCTATTCCATAAACAACATTGCTATTTTTACAGTAGGTATTAGTTTTTAGTGGATATGTGGTGTTCTTATGTTTAATTATATTTTTACGTTTGTCTATGTATTTACACACTTTACATCTACTAGTGCATATGTTCGTAGAACCTATTTTGTCAATTATTCTTTTATGTTTACTGTGAACTAAAATATCACCTAAATTAGCTTCTCTTTTGAATGCTACAACTGGGGCCTTAAGAAATACTTTTTTTTAATTTTTCTGAATTATGTAGAATCCGCAAGTGTTTCCAAACTATCTTAGAAATATTGGGCAAAAGTTTAGAGTAAGTCATTATTAATGGGACTCTTTTGACCTTTTTATCTCTATTTTTATAATCTAGTAGATCATCTCTTTTTAGTTTATCCACTTTTCTTAACTCCGTCTCTATAATTCTTTCTTTGTATCCTCTTTTTTTAAGATTTGTTTTTAATACATTTCTTTGTTTTACAGTCACTTTCTTTTGAGCATATTTTTCGTATTCTTATTCCAAGACCCTTTGGGATTGCCCTTTTAGTGTGTATCGGATGTGCAGAGGACATGTGTAAATACTGGTGCATGTCAGTAGGTTTACAGAAGAGGTCAGTCTCAATTGAACCTTCTTCAAGTTTTACTATGGTATCTAAAAATTTCTTTCCTTGTCCATCGAAGGTCCACCTTAATATTACTGTGTATTTCATTTGCCATTTTATGAAACTGGAAAAGAGATTCTTATCCATGTGTCCAAACCCCAAAAATATCATCTACAAACCGAATGTATTCTAAAGGTTCTCTTTTTGATTTTCTAAGTAATTGTTCTTCCCATTTCCCCATGTATGTACTGGCAAAGTGCATTCCTAATTTAGATCCTATAGCGGTACCATCGTTTTGTTTGTAATTCTTATCAACAAATGTAAAATAACTGTTTTCTAAAACTATGTTGATCATGTTCAGTACCTCTGCTGTAGGTATTGATTTATCTAGTCTATTATCTAGTGCTTTTTGACAAGCTTCTAAAGTTTCTTTACGAGGGACACTTGGGTACAAGGATTTTACATCCATGCAAATATATATATATATATATATATATATATATATATATATATATATATATATATATATATATATATATATATATACACAGTACTGTGCAAGAGTTTTAGGCAGGTGTGAAAAAATGCTGTAAAGTAAGAATGCTCTCAAAAATAGACATGTTAATAGTTTATATTTATCAATTAACAAAATGCAAAGTGAGTGAACAGAAGAAAAATCTACATCAAATCAATATTTGGTGTGACCACCCTTTGCCTTCAAAACAGCATCAATTCTTCTAGGTACACTTGCACACAGTTTTTGAAGGAACTCGGCAGGTAGGTTGTCCCAAACATCTTGGAGAACTAACCACAGTTCTTCCGTGGATTTAGGCAGCCTCAGTTGCTTCTCTCTCTTCATGTAATCCCAGACAGACTCGATGATGTTGAGATCAGGGCTCTGTGGGGGCCATACCATCACTTCCAGGACTCCTTGTTCTTCTTTACGCTGAAGATAGTTCTTAATGACTTTCGCTGTATGTTTGGGGTCGTTGTCATACTGCAGAATAAATTTTGGGCCAATCAGATGCCTCCCTGATGGTATTGCATGATGGATAAGCATCTGCCTGTACTTCTCAGCATTGAGGAGACCATTAATTCTGACCAAATCCCCAACTCCATTTGCAGAAATGCAGCCCCAAACTTGCAATGAACCTCCACCATGCTTCACTGTTGCCTGCAGACACTCATTCGTGTACCGCTTTCCAGCCCTTCGGCGAACAAACTGCCTTCTGCTACAGCCAAATATTTGACTCATCAGTCCAGAGCACCTGCTGCCATTTTTCTGCACCCCAGTTCCTGTGTTTTCGTGCATAGTTGAGTCGCTTGGCCTTGTTTCCACGTCGGAAGTATGGCTTTTTGGCCGCAAGTCTTCCATGAAGGCCACTTCTGACCAGACTTCTCCGGACAGTAGATGGGTGTACCAGGGTCCCACTGTTTTCTGCCAATTCTGAGCTGATGGCACTGCTGGACATCTTCCGATTGCAAAGGGAAGTAAGCATGATGTGTCTTTCATCTGCTGCTGTAAGTTTCCTTGGCCGACCACTGCGTCTACGGTCCTCAACGTTGCCCGTTTCTTTGTGCTTCTTCAAAAGAGCTTGGACAGCACATCTGGAAACCCCTGTCTGCCTTGAAATTTCTGCCTGGGAGAGACCTTGCTGATGCAGTATAACTACCTTGTATCTTGTTGCTGTGCTCAGTCTTGCCATGGTGTATGACTTTTGACAGTAAACTGTCTTCAGCAACCTCACCTTGTTAGCTGAGTTTGGCTGTTCCTCACCCAGTTTTATTCCTCCTACACAGCTGTTTCTGTTTCAGTTAATGATTGTGTTTCAACCTACATATTGAATTGATGATCATTAGCACCTGTTTGGTATAATTGTTTAATCATACACCTGACTATATGCCTACAAAATCCCTGACTTTGTGCAAGTGTACCTAGAAGAATTGATGCTGTTTTGAAGGCAAAGGGTGGTCACACCAAATATGGATTTGATTTAGATTTTTCTTCTGTTCACTCACTTTGCATTTAGTTAATTGATAAATATAATCTATTAACATGTCTGTTTTTGAAAGCATTTATATATATATATATATATATTTATTTGTTTGTTTGTTTATTTATGTATAAATATGACGGCGAAACGCCGTGGGTTTGGTTATTGTTTTGTTATTTATGTATTTAGGACGGCGTAGCCAATTTGTTTGTTTTGTTTTGTTTAATAACGTGGATGGGTAGCCCCATCCACAGCAGTTTAATTTAATAAACTCGTGCAGATTGTGGCCGAGGGGTAATAGGATTAATTTTATTTTTTACATTTTCGAAGACTGCAGCCCTCAGCAATAACATAGGAGACCACTGGCACAAATTGGCTAATTTACGTTTTGGGGTACAAATGTGACTTTTTTTGTTCTTGGAAGGTACCCCTGATAGATGTTCATTTTAGGATTCATCGGCAAATGGCAATAATTTTAAACATTCAATAAATGGTGTCACATAAAAAAAATAAAAAACAGGTCTTAAACCCATCGTACTCTATGCTTATTTTTTATACTGTATATTTTTTTTTATTTGGTCAAAGAAGCTTGCCAAGGCTACTTTTAGCAGATCTCAGTTGTTAATAAAGAATTACTTGGTACGGCCATTAGTTATAGTTGCGCAAGGTTACATCACAAACAGGATCTTGTTGCCATGCAAAAAAAACTTTTATTGAGTCTGCGCAGCTTTTTAGCATAAGAAGGTGATTTATCCACCCTTTAAGTCATGTAATTGTGTCCTCAAACTTGCTATAGCGTGAGGAATGTGTGTGATATGTGCGTGCTCGGTCACATTCTCATACCAATTGGGATACAATTTTCAGTTTCTAAATTGCATGTAAACCAAGCCATAGAGACACCTGAGACCTGGCAATCCCAGATCCCAGTCTCCTGGTATGGGAATGATGGCATTTGGTCTAATAAAAGATCATTGTTAGTATTGTTTTATCATGTATTAATCTGAGGGCATCTCTGTGTCAGCCCTCGAAGCACTACATTTCTTTCTTCCACGTTTACTGCTGGATGGAATGATCAGTCAGCAGATTATTTCTATATAATAAATGTGAATCCCTTATCTTGCCTTTACAGCTGGTTGAGGATTGGAAGCTCAACTGGCTATGTCACAGAGCCCCTGTTTGTGGCCACCTGTTACAGGATAGCACTGTGGACCAAGATGTTACCAGCAGGAATTAGAGACTCAGAGACAGAAGCTGCAGTGAAGCGCTGCTGCGCACATTTATTAAAGTTGTATCTGATTCAACACCAATTTACAACATAAAGCCTTCTTAGACAGGGGCTAACAGAAGTATTCTATGGAAACAGTGCATAGTTTGTCTGTGTCACCTTAGAATGAATCATTTCGTTTTGTAGTTTCTTCACAGAAGGGCATAGTTTCTAGCATGAAGTGTATCATAAGATTAGGGTTTGGAGAGGAGCTGGGGGTTCCAGAACTTAGTAATTGGTTGAATTTTTTTTTTCTGGTTGGGGGTTCCACCAAAAATCAATAATTATTATTTTTCATAATCAAAAGATGCATGATAGTGGATGCACATCAACAGCACATGTGCCATAGTTGCAATTATAGTCATGTTGGTAGGCTGCTCCAAGACATCGATCATCAGAGTGTATCAAAAAATGACAAACAAAGGGAAAGTGGTTGCCAAGAGAAACTGCTGTTGCTGTAAACATTTGGTCACGGACACAGGAAAAAAAGGTCAGATAGGAATGTCTAAAATCTTAAGACTGAATGGATTAACATCACTTGAGACACCTCCCAGCACCTTGTGGAGTATGCTGCGTCGTGTCACGCTTTAATCAGGGTTAATCCAGTATAAGGTGCAGGTCATAATAAAGTGTCCAGACAGTGTATGTGTGTGTGTGTGATTGTGCATAGCAGTGTTATTCAATCCGGCCTGCAAGAGCTTTCCATTTGACCCGTCGAGCGTCAGCTGTCCTTCATTACAAAAGCTGAAATTGCAGGTACGCAAGATTGAAAGGTTGCCATTATCTACAGGGCATTGGTGTACCCTAACAAGCGTTTTTTTTGGCAACACGCCATAATACAGGAACAAGTGATCACTGCACTTTATCTGGTAATAACCCTTCCTCTTCTTTGTTTACAACTCACTCTGTATGAAAGCTAGCCTCAAATCAATAAACTTTAGTTTGGTTTATATTCACTCTGTCTGCACATTCTAGCTTCTCAAATAATTACTCCTATCCTGTATCTATCCTTAAGGTCTATCCGCTGACTTACTGGGCTAAACACTGTTAGTTTGGTTACCTAGAGAACCACGATTATGCTTTTTCTTTTGAACATGCACATTTGTGAGGTAAAGAGTTATTCAGCCTCAACAGACCCAGACAGCGAGAGACATACAGACAAAACAACAAACAGTGAGAGGAAATAAGACACAAAACTATTCAAGCACTGGAACCAAGAGGTAACAGCAATGAAGAGGAATACTGTTTGAAACCTGAATCAAATATCAAGTTACAAACCAGAGTTAAACAGAGTTTCACAGCCTTGCTTTAGCGACTGATTACTAAACGTGCAGGGCTTGAGGCGGCCCGTGACCTCAACATATTGTGGTTAATGAGGCCAGGGACTTTGAAATCATCTGAGAAGTCTCACATCATATAATTTCCAGGAGAAATAAATGTTAATTGTTAATAATCCTTAGAAATTGGTAAGTAGTAAAAAAGTTATAAAACATTTTCTAGTTCCCTCAAGAAATGTATAGTTTGAATGTAGACTGTAGAAAGAAAGCTATATTTATTTTTTAGAAATGGAGCAAGTACAGTACTTTTAATCAAAATTTTGTTTGACTGTCATAGTCCCTGAAGACCCCCAAAATATACACTCAACAACTTTAATACTGACATGTACTGTGGATGAAACGGCTGCTATTGAATATAAATAATAAATAAATAAATAAATAGTGACTCCAGCCAAGTCAGAATGCCTAGATATTTATTTATGTATTTATTTTAATTTCCATTGACTTCTATGATCCCTTTTGTCCTTTGCGTCAACTTCAACATCTGTGCTGACATACTAGGAACTGCCATCAGTGGATGGGAATATGAACACACATTCATTGCATTCTTGTTGGTTTCTCAGTGGTAACACTGTCACATGTTCCTTATGTGTGGTATCACAATGCTATGAACCAACACAAATCATGTTAATTCCTCACAGTACCATGGTACTATAATAGTACTGGACAGTCTTCGATATTTGTTCTAAATCTATTCTGTTGCTATTGCTGGTCATGTTGTGCTCATTTATGAACATGTTTGCTGTTAACTAGCCCTGGCTCTCAAGAAAGCAGCTCTGACTACAGCTATAATCTCTAACCAGAACACCACATGGGTGCTTTATGTACAGATAACATAATGTACCTAAACATTTATTAGATTACAGTAAGACTAAATGCATTTTGACCCTGACATTATGTTTACCTAAGATATACCCCAAGACATATTTTATCTTTTTCTTAAATAGATTTTTTTTTAAAGCCTATTAAATTATGCATAACCCCTGACAGTTGAATTGGAACATATCAAACACGAGTCATTGAAGTAAATGATTAACTGCAGCTTTCCTCATTGCTGAAAAGATCAAAGTTTTCCTACTTTCTGAATTCAATTTCATCGTATGCAGGTTTCTGTAGGGGATCACAATCTTAAAACTCATTTATGGATGGTGTCTGTCATGGAAATTCTTATACCTGTTCATGCCCCAGGATAGCTGATAAATGAACCAGATAAATGAACCAAACCCCTGAAATAGTTTGCTGACACGCGTTTCTGTCTGACAGTTTAGATGAAAACAGTAGATGCAGTGGATTCGCAAGAGATCCAATGGACAGATGTCAAACAAAAAGAACTGTTCAACACGGATTCATGACCAAGGATACATGAAAAAGGAATGCGTACAACACAACAGGCAACAATGACAAGTTATGTGTTTTGATGATGTCCCCCACGGAAAAAAAACATCAGCCTTTCAAGAAACTCGATAACTCGTCGCATTGAAGACATGCCCCGGGACATTTCTCAACAGGTTTGTAAAAAAACAAAAGATTTTTCTGTGGCTCTTGACAAGAGCACTGTCATCTGATTCTGCACAGATTTTGGGTTTCTTAAGGGGCATTCATGAACATGTTGAAGTAACACAATTATTGGCTAGCATGCAGAGCTTTCGTGGTCATACAAAAGGCACTGATTTGTTTGAATGCATTGCATGGGTAATACATGAGTGTGGACTAGCATGGGAAAAGATGGGTGGGATTATATCTGATAGGGCACCGGCAATAGTTGGCTGTAGGAGTGCACTCGATACTCTAGTTAGTCAAAAAGTGGAAGAAAGCGGAGGGAAAATTCTGACATACCACTGCATTTTGCACCAGGAGCATCTGTGTTCAAAACTTATTGGACTAAATGGGGTGATGCAAACAGTGATTAACATGGTGAATTTCATCAGATTGAAAGCACTGCATCACCAGCAGTTCAGATCGATGTTGGAGGAAGTGGATGCGGAATATGGACATGTGCTTTATCACCAGGAAATTCGGTGGTTAGTGAGGGAAAATCTTGGAGCGATTTTTTTGACCTTCGACTAGAAATAAAATAGTTAATTGAAGAGAAAGGGGGAGATGTACAGCTATTTTTAAATAAAAAATGGCTTTTGGATCTTGCATTCTTGGTCATGGACATCACGAATCTCCTTAATACTTTGAATTTGCATTTGCAAGGGAAAGGGCATCTTGTTTATCAGCTATACGACAGCGTGAAGGCCTTTGAACAGAAACTGCAGCTACTGGAACACCAACTAAGAGCCGCCAATATCGTGCACTTTTCAAGCCTGAAAGAAGTTAATACTAGTAAAGGCAGCGCTGCAAGTGAAAAAAATGCAGAGTATGCTGCATTCATCAAAGAGACCTTAGTGATAAATATAGGTATAGCAAAATGTAACTTAAGTTCAATTTAACTCAAAATAGATGTAATGTATACAATAGATATATTTAAATATTTTGAAATAGCCTGTTTTTGATCCATGATGAAAATCAACACTATATAACATTATAAATCGCAGTATTTGCTAAGCTCCTATACATCTTATCCTATGTACATCCTGTTATCACATGCATACAACTCTCTGTTACACAGTTAATCCTAACACCAAGTTTCAAGGCGTAGCTTAATAATAGCATTTCAAAACACTTTGATGGTACTGGACTGTTCAAGATGCTTCACTGTCCCCAGGCTCTTAGACTACGTGATTTTATCTAATCACATTACCAATTTGCAATTAATGCATAGGCCTACTCTGTATCTCCCCTTCCAACTTTTATCATGCAAGCATCTACTAATCATTCTGAAAATGTTCTGAGAGTCTGGAATAAATGTGCAGTACTATTGCACGCTATCTTCTGTGTACAAAAGGCAATGTATCATCGTAGACAAAGAATTGAATTTCTTACCTTCAATTTATTATTTTTATTAATGAGTCATTTAGCAGACGCTTTGCTTTTATCCAAAGCGACGTACAGAGACTAGGGGGTGAACTATGCATCACAACTGCTGCTGCAGAGTCACTTACAATAGGACCTCGGTTTTATGTCTTATCCAGATTTATATGCCTTAATTTCCTGTGCATTTTCTTCATGGCTGATAGATTTAAAAATATGTTGAAAACAAAAACAGTTATCTGTGCAGCAAGTAGCTCATTTGCATATAGCAGTGTGGAGTAGTGGTTAGGGCTCTGGACTCTTGACCGGAGGGTCCTGGGTTCAATAGCAGGTGGGGGACACTGCTGTACCCTTGAGCAAGCTACTTTACCTAGATTGCTCCAGTAAAAACTGTATAAATGGCTAATTATATGAAAAAAATAATGTAATTGTATGTAAAAAATAATTTATCAAATGTTTTTATTGGGAAGTGTTGTTTGTTATTGAGTGTTGCTCCTGGATTTATGTTATGTCATCGTCAGGTGCTGCAGAAGTGGGGGAGGGGCTCGCTCCTGCAGTCAGTAGAGCCAGAGTGGATATTTTTACTTGATGAGCTGCTGCATGTTGGTCTGTTTGTGAATAAACAGCATTGTAGAGCTTAAATCCATTGTGGCTGTCTCATTCCTGGGTATAACCCAACAATGGTGCTTTTAAAGTGCCCTGCTTCGCTACAGCATGCATGTATATATATTTCACAATACATTTTCCAGTATATTGTAAGTATATCTATAGTATACATGTGCATATTTTTAACAATATATTACAACATGTTTCTTAGTATATTTTTCCATATATAAAAATATATTCTCATATATTACCTTATATTTCATAATATATTTTTCCAAACTAAAAGCGCTCCACATGGAGTGCAGTGTGTTCCCTACAGCCTGGAGATTGCAGGATCAAATCCAGGCTATGTCACTGCCGACTGTGACCGGGGGTTCCTAGGGGGCAGCACACAATTGGCCGAGCGCCGCCCGGGTAGAGAGGGCTTAGGTTGGCAGGGGAATCCACGGTTCACCACGCACCAGCGACCCCTGTGGTTGATAGGGCGCCTGCAGTTCTGCAGTGGAGCCATCAGATCTGTGTTGTCCTCCGGTGCTATAGGTCTGGTGGCCTCACTGTGGATCCGCTGTGCAAAAAAATGACGGATCGGCAGGAGCACGTTTCGGAGGACACGTGTTCCAGCCTCCATTCCCAGAGTGGCCAGGGGGTTGCAGCGGTGAACCGGGATACAAATAACAATTGGGCTTTCCAAAATGGGGAGAAAACTGGGGGAAAAAAAACATTGGCAACGCCTAAATTTAAAAAAAAATGGCAATAATTTGTATATGGTGAAATATATTACAACACATATATTATGAAATATTAACATATTATAAAATATATTTCATTTTCATAAGGGGCATTATAATGCCTGTACTTAACCTGGTTATCAAAGTAAAACCATGTAATATAGTTTTTAAATATTTTATTTTCATTGACAGTAATGTAGCTTTGTTTTCCAGAAATACTTATCGGGGTTCATACTGGTCCGTGAAAACCTTGAAAGTGCTTGAATTTGAAAGTGGCTAATTCAAGGCCTTGAAATTTACTTAAACATGAGTTGTTTTTCTAGAATGTGCTTGAAAGTGCTTTAATTGTGGTGTCAGATATATTTTTATTGTGGAAAACTCTACGTACTTGATTTTTATGTCCTTAACCTTTACCCCATAAATCTAATAGTATCGACTCCCACCAAAAAGTCATCAATGACATAAATTACTGTTCACGTATTAACTATACCCTAGCTGAGAGTTATATTATTGTACCATGTTCATACTTTTACCATGCATACCAGAATCCTTCCGTCAGTCTTTCTGGTTGTGTGAATATAGTGTCAATATATGCTAAAATGCGGGGGAAGTGTGTATTTAGTGACAGTTGGTTGGAGAAACAGGAATACAAATCTTTGCTGAAGAAGATGCGGGTAATCCAACAAAGGCTACTGTGTTTTTTTTTTAATTTCTCCAATTTCAATATTTAGGGAGTCTCGGGCATAATAATGTTTTAGCCCAAACCACATTTCTGCCCAATTTAACATTAACTATCTCTACTTACTTTACTATAAAATACCTGTCTATTCCTTTCGTGCCACCAGTTGAAAGGGAGCTACACCTGTGCTTTCACAGAGATGTACCAGTTTTGTGGCTGTCGTTCACAAAAACATAATGACATGATTTACAAGCAACGAATCCAGTAACATGTTCATTATTCTCATTTGCTATGGTTCCAAAAGAAGTCCACACTTCTGATTTACCTCTTGAACTATTATCCACTACATGATATAAACCCTGCGCTATCTTTTGTTTCACCTAGTTCACAAACATTTTCAATATCACCAAGCAGACGTGATAAAAGGATCTTGCAACGTATCAAACAAGCGAGAACGCTGTTTAGTCAGCTGACTCCTCCCTAATCACCTCCTGCTTTAGTGCAGAACATACTGGTACATTTACCTTCTAATACGTTATTTGGGAAAGGGTTACAGACGTACGGTGAAAGGACAGAAAACATTTTTGGTGATTCAAATTCAGACCCGAAAAATTCATTTCAGGACTCTTGTGTGTGGTTGTGTTTGGTGGCTGGCAGCCATCTTGGTGAAGAGGCAGCCAGTAACCAAGATGAACACCACCATTTGCACAGCCAAGTGGTGATGGGGAATGTTTAAATGTGTGAATGGAGGAGTGTGGAATGTGACCAGATGGTGATTGATTGATTGATTGTCAATCAACCCCTGGCCACATGGTATAAAAGAGAAGAAATAGTGTTTCTTGGTGAGAGTGTGTAGGAGAGAGTGGAAGAGAGAAAGCGAGCACTGTGATAGACGTAGCTTGGTGTTATATTGAGTTTATTTTGAAGAAGAGTTTGGGGTATTTTGTTTGAACTTTTGATTGTCCCCGTGTTGTGTTATTTGTGTCATAAATGTGCATGAAAAGCACTTAAACTGCAGTTCCGGTGCCTGGGTCTAATATTTCACACATGCCTTATGTTGAACAGCATATCAGTGCAGCAAAATCTGGACAAGCTGCAGAGTCAGACAACAAATAATGTAAGTATGTCCAGAGTTATCCAATATGTTTTATCCACAGCCAAGCTCAACTTGTTCTTGATTGCCAGAGAAATCAAACCAGTCTTGACATTTTACCAGCCAGACAAACCCATACTACCCTTTTTCTCCAGTGACATTGCTTCTTTGATCAACGTACTGATTGAAAGGTTCATCAAGACTGAAATAATGAAAGATGCAACATCAGCAGTGAAACTCTAGAAACTTGACAACCAAAACTCAAAGAACCACATGGATACATCCAAACTGAAGGGTGGCTTTGTTATAGGAAGAATTCTGATGGAGCACAAAGGAAAGAAGCAAATCAGTAAACAACAGATTTCAAATGCAGTGCAAGTCTTTCTGTGGCTACTGACTGAAGCAGGTTGCATCCCAGAAAGCAGCTGTGGCCAACAAAGCTGACTTCAGACATCTTTGGGAATCTGTGAAGATTGTGCTCATCCTGTCACATGGTCAGGCAACAGTTGAGCATGACCTCTCAGTGAACAAAGAGGTAGAAAAGCTTGCTTAGCAATTCCTAATAGCACAGTGTATCATTAATGATCATTGTTCGTAGTGTGGGAGGTGTGTTTAAAATCAGTTACTCCAAAGAGCTGCTCCTTTCAGAAGCAGGTGCTAGGCAGAAGTACAAATCATACCTCGAGGGCCAATGCAGGCAAAGGCGGCTCAAAAGAAAAAATGATCAGAAAAGATCCTTGATGGAGGAGGTTTCGAACATCAAGGCAAAAAAGAAGCACACGGAGGAATATGTGCAAGTCCTCTCAAAATCAGTGGATAGACGCAGAAAAAGCTGAAGCAACTGAACAGCTGACTCTCATTTACAAATCAAACAGTATGAGAACTGCAAAGGAAAAGCAAGACAAACTTAAATCTGTTGAGGCAGAGCTACAGGAGAAACTAAAAGAACTAAATGAAAGCCTTTATTATAGTTGAAATAGCTTATTTGTGGACAGTATAACATAATAAAATCGATTGTTTATTTTGTTTTTCATGCCAGACTGTTTTTAGAAGGTTTTTGTTTTTCCTGTTGAACTGTATCTTGACTGAGACTAAATTATTGGACTCTTGCTTCTGACAGTGATTAAAACACTCAATTGGTGGACTGATTTTAGAATGAAACGCTCACCTATAGGTACCAAAACGGAATAAGAAAGTGTACTGGGCCACAGCTAAACATGAAAAGTGAGTATAATTTAGATTTGTGCTGTTATGTTTTTATACAGTTAAATAAACTGTTAATGCAAAAGCATTATTTTTACAATTGGTTATTAGTTATCAACAAGTATTTCAAACTCCTTAAATTAGGTCCTAGAAAACTGTCAAAATGGTCCTTGAAGGTCCTTGGAATTTGTATCAGAAAAAAACTATGAACCCTGACAAATGAGTCACATATTTTGTCAAATCCTTTGTTTCCCTCATGTTAAATCAAACAGCAATTACAGAAATGTCCATAATTCATTGCAATGATGTTATAAATATTCATTTTGCTTACGGCATAATAAGATCAACAGCTCGCTGCCATTATCAGCAATAGCTGCACACAGAGAACGATATGCCTTCGTCTAGGAGAGCAAGCAACATGCAAGGTTATTAGAACTAAGATTCGCCTGGGAGAATCTCTTCTAGAGATTGGAGAATGCAGAAAGATGTTGGCCAGCACCTTATTTTCCCTCCCGAGATTGCTACAACTACCCTTTGACCTGACATTGTGCTGTGGTCAGTCTCAGCATGCCTTGTTCTCCTGGTTATTATTATTATTATTTATTTCTTAGCAGACGCCCTTATCCAGGGCGACTTACAATCGTAAGCAAAAACATTTCAAGCTTGATTTTTATTTTGATTTAAACATTTCATGGTTGAGCTAACAGTGCCATGGGTGAGGCATATGAGAGGAAGAAACTCCGGTATGCTGAGTTAGCTGCTGAGGTGGAATAGCGGGGGTGTCCGGGAGAGTCCTGGTTTATCCAATAGAGAGGAGGGTTGTCTGGGATTAGTCGCGCACTCCATGACTTGGCTTCTCAGAGATACTGGTTTCAGTGGACAAAAATTGTACTGTAGGCTCTATTTGAGGAGGGAAAGAAGTAGCTACTGGCTCTGGTTGAGGAGGAAAGAGGCAGATTGGGGACCTTAAAAGAGAGGTTACAGATGAAGTTAACATCGATAAAAAGGAATGGATGGCTGAGGTAAGTAAACTGGGCTCAGTTAGGTTGGGTGGGGGATGGAGGGGGAATGGTGCTGGGATGCTAGCAGGCTTGTCGCCGAAACACAGAAGACAGGAGGTGCCCATCTGATGATCCCTGAAAAGTGCCCCACACAGCCCATTCCAGACGGTTGCCATCATGAGGTGCTAAGGAGGCTGCACTTTGGTTGATCCCTGGTGCCAGCACTGAAGGCTCATATATTACAGTGAAGCTACGTCTTGTTTGGTCTTGGTAGATAACACCTACTCTCATGTAATTAAAATCATGTTTCGACACAATGGATGGATGCATCAGTATTTTTGGTTTGGTTTCATTGCCCAGTCAATCTCCACTTCTGAATCCAAATGAGCACTGCTAATTATAGAAGAGGGCTGTCAAAAGTAGCTAGCCTTCATGTATTGAGAAGTTAAAATTGATTGTAGTGTTTTTTATCTTCTTTTACTTTATCTTCATGTTTGAGTTTTTAGTGCGTGCTGGTCGGCATTCATTTTTCCCATTTGGGTCAAACATTCAACTCAGATTGTGATATAGTAGACTGGGGCCTGAATGTGGCTTAATGGCTAAAACGCAGAACATAGACCAGGAGCTGAAACAGACCAGGAGCTAAAAGCACTGTTGGAAACTGAGCAGAGAAATAGGACAGAGAGTGGGAGGCAATTTATACAGAGCCAGGTCAGTGTATGCAATGGGTTTCCAAGCCGCGAATGATTGGAATCCTTTGACTAGAGAAAGTTCTGTAAAAACAGGCTACTAGACACCAGAGAAGCATGGTAACCATTCCCTTACTGTTTCCCAACAGGGCGATGAGTCTTGGGATGGAGGTTACCCTGGT